>NC_064307.1:40382353-40561454 GCF_023373825.1 Bactrocera dorsalis
GGAAAAAGTACCTCTACTTGGATCACCCATCACCCGTTATATTTAGATATTAATTGCTAAGTATTAGTAATTCGTAGTCTCCATTGTTAAGGTTGCCAGATATACACATTTTTGGCAATCTTAAATTGCCTGTCGAGATGCTCCATAAGCAACTGGTTTAGGTTTGTACAAATCATTACTCTCCAACGCTTGGCGATATGAAAACAGCTCTTAGCGATGTTCCTGGAAGTATCTAATGCACAATTCCTTTCGTACATAATACATTCCTACTTGTTTGTAACTTGTTAATAAAACTTGTTTCAGTTATAATTATATCAAAAGTGACGGCTTTGCGGTTTTGCTTACAATGCTATTTTTAATTTCTTTATCTGCAAGTGAGTATGTGTCAAAGAAATCTTAAAAAACGATGTTAAGCCTTCGTGTTATGTGCATTTAGAGGCATAACCCCATCTGTCGCACTGAAAGCAGCTGAAAAATACCCTGCTTACATCAGTATATGTATTTTTATAGGCATTTTATACGTGGGTTCAATCGCAATGAATAATGGGAGTATGAATCGAACACACATGCGTGTTGCGTGAGCGCCAATTTGCGGGCGTGTGTAGGTTACGTGTGTGTGCTGGTCACATACATAATACATAGATATGTATATGTGTGTTTGTAGTATATATATATGTATAAACAAAACTGATTACTTATAAGTGATAAAATATGTTTGGCGGCTGCCATTGCGCATTCATACAATGTATTGACAATGTCCTGCGTTCAGCCGGAACCTGAATGTGCTTACATATGCGCACACATGTCTCCATATATGTACGTGTGTGTGCTTAATGCTTTCAATGGTGGCGATGTTGGCAACGCATGTTTTTTAATAGGATTTCACTTGGATGGAGGCACGAAAAATATGACTTTTGTTAAATTTAATGCCAATGAATTGCGAAAAGCGTGAAGCGTTACGATTTTGATGTGATTTCGATATTTTAAAAAAGCGAGCAGCACATGTCGAACAAGCGCAAAAAGCAACAACAACAACAATACATACAATAAGTGTATGTATGTACAGGGTGTCATATAAGTATTCCTGTGAGCACAACCCTGCTGCAGGTAATTCAGCAAATGTGAGTGTGTGTGTGTATGTGCGCAGGAATCACGCCAATACATTAAGACACACACATCAGCACAACAGAGCGCACACATGCCGTTGCGGATCATAATCCTTTGCAAGTCACTTTTCTATTTCACTATTTTTTCACTTTTCTGCCACGCATATGTGAAAGCAAATATCTATGTGTGGCAGCATATCCTTTTTCAGTACAAACACCGTAACTGCCGTACAACAACAATGTTGCTGCGAAAGTCAAAAAATCTTAAGCCGTAATCTTTGCACACTTTTGATGCGTTTTGACATTTTTATTAGTTTATTGTCGCAAACATCCTTCCATTCTTCAAGTAAGGACTCGACATACATAAATGTACAATGTGCTCAAGGAAGCAAAAATCAAGAAAAAGTGCAGTTATTCAGTTGCTTGTCGGTCATTGTTGCTCTACTTTGTGATATGCGCAAGCAGCTTAGGACTATCACACCTTTATGGGGCATTAGAAAGGGTCCCTTGTTATCCAATGTTCGGCAGCTCAACAGTAGCCGTAGCAATTTCCGTCTCATCTCAGCGTCCGCTGGCCGGCTGTTTGAGTGGAGCGCATGAATGGCGGCGAATGGTGAAAAGCGTACGGAACGACCTCTTAAATTGGATTAAGTGCTGCCGAATTTTGACTTTTTGCCGAACTTATTGTATTCGGTTCAACAGAATTGACAGCAACAATTTGGCGAAAAGTAGCGTATAGTCACAAATATTTGTGTGTGTGTGAGTGCATGATTTTACATTTGTCCATGCGCCTTTTTAAACGCAATGTCCTTTGGCGGGGAGTTTTCTACTTCTACTTAGCAGCGGCTTTGTGTGTTGGCAAATTTTCAACGAAATTGGATGAATTCCGTGTTTTGTGTGTGGTCGACAATGGCTTTTGAGGCGTGAAATCCTGTCAAGATATCAAAGAAGGTGCGTAGATCCGGCATTATGTCATCAAGTGTGAATAAGTATGTAATACAAGTAATAGCATATGTGTATTACATATGTTGACAGCTATTGGAAATGTGTACAAAATATTAATGAATTGCAAACAAGCAGTAAGCAATGTGAGAAATTTGTGCGATTGTGGCAGCGCCAAAAATTACACGTTTCTTTCAAGAATTAATCTCTTTTTATAAATTGCTAAAGGCAATGAGTTCTTAAAATCCAAATTATGCTGGTCTATTGGGTAGTACACATTAATAGATAGAGGTACATTATTTCATTAGCAGTAGTGGTGGTCTGCTTTGCAAACTATAAAATTATTGGGTAGTCGAAAAAGTATTTTCGTATTTTGTGGATAGTTGTCGTTGTAGTCGTATATCTCCAGTGCTACCAATCACATTGTGTCATACCATATAGTGTTAGTAAAGTGAGATTTTAAGCTTCATTTAATAAAAAATTCGGGGAAGTCGAAAAAAAGTTACAACTGTTCAAGAATGAGCAAAAATAATGAAGAAATTCGCTATTTTTTGAAATTTTTATATAAAAAAGGGAAGAACGCCACGCAAGCCACCAATGAAATTGGTAAAGTTTACGAAGACGATGTTGTACAAAATGGTACATAAGTAGGTAGGTAGGTGTTGTCTTTCGGGCTCAATTAGCACTGGCTGTGCCATTTTGATGCATTATTCGTAGACCTTTTATATTTGCTATCACGTTTCACCTTCTCTTTCAAACCATTTTGAGGTTTCGATGAAGCTACTTATGTCCGATATGCTTTTTGTAGACATCCATTCAAGGTTTGGTGCTTGATGGATTCCAAGTGTTCTGTGTCGGATCTGTGATAGGGCTGGGCATTCACAGAGAAAGTGGAAAATTGTTTCCTTGTTCCCTGCTATTTCACAGCCTCGGCAGATGTCGTTGTAGGGCATACTCATTTTGGACGCATGTTCTCCAAATTGCCAGTGCCCTGTTATGGTAGCTGTTGCTCTGTAGATCCTCTTCCTAAACGTATTTAATAAGTTGGCTACCGCTATGAGGTCATCTGAATATGCGATTGCTACACATTTTTTGGTTGATGTGTACTTAACTTACTTAACTTTCCGTCGTACATCAAGTTCCATAGTAGGGGGGCCAAGACAAAGCCTTGCTGTCCTCCACTCAAGATCGTGTAGCTCTAAGTGCCCTCTTCCGTGTCGTAAAACGATGTCCTATTTTCAAAATAGTTTATTATAAAACCAATTTCTAAAAAATCAGCAACATCATTGTTTTCGAGAGCATGTCAATAACTTTTGAAGCACACAGGAACCTCTTTGTTGAGAAAAACAGGGCAAATTTTCGATTATAAGTCTCCACGTTTCATTTTTATTAAAACCTTCCGCAGATCCCAAAAAATGTCTGAAAGAAAAATATTTATTACTAATTAACTGATAATTTTTTAAAATACAAACAAGCAATTTTCACGATATACACGAGCAAATTCATTAGTTTATAGAAAATCATGGATGTTTTGTATATCAGCGTGATAAGACTTACAGAAACCATATTTTGATATGTACATCTCTGAGGCATCTCAAGTTGCCATGAATCAGACCAATTTACTTTCAAATACACTGTTCGTATCATTAAGTTGTAGTATAATAATGTTCCTTAACGTAACTGACATACTTTTTTATGAACAAATCTTGTTTACACCGCTAGTCATTACGTTATGCGCACGGTTACGTTTTATGTACTTTAATTATAATATTCAAATGATTATTCAAACTTAACAAAATTGTGTTTTTCAAACATTTTCTTAAAGCTACTCAAAACTCTTAAATTTTTTATACGAAAAGTATTTTGGAATAACAGACTCAAACAGTGTTTTGAAGCGATCGTCGTTCATCTTCAAATCGATGAAATCAAGTCAATTGTTCTATAAAACGTGATAGCACACCACACCATGATCGCACTTTCTCGGCTGTGGTAGGGACTTAAGAATTTTCAAAAACTTAAAAAAAATGTTTCGCTCTAAACAATTGAAACACTGTTCAAAAATATAGTCCCGAAGTTTTATTGGTATACCCCGAATATTTTCGAAGAAATAGCCCTCAGAACCACTGCACTTCACAAACTTTCTTATCCGGCCGTCGAAATTGCGAGCGAATTATTTAACCGATTTACTTGAACTAAAGCATATATTATAGGCAATTTTATACGCAAGTACATGAAAAATATTAATTTTTTGTTTTTTTTTTAACAGTCCTGTTTCTTTTGCGACAGACCTTGTATTTGTTATTTCATTGAAAACACTACCACATTTGCATTTATATGATATGAAATAAGTATTTTCGAGCCGCAAAATTATTTTTGTTTTTCTCTGAAATGGATTGATAAGAACAGTGTCGACAACTCCACCACTTTCAAACAGTACTCAAGAACAGTTTGAAGCAAACTTTCAGTGCGTGATGTTCACTCGAAATCGCGTAGTGAAATATTAGGACTGTAGTATAGTAAATAATCGCAACTTTTTCAAACACATAATTTTTGCATTGATAAAAGATACAAAAATAAAATAAAAAACATAAGGAAATGTCAAAACATTTCGGAAAGCAATTAATCGTGATCGCTTTGGCGATTCAGCTCAGTAAACTCTACGCAGCTGCCGACATACCGAATTGTGCATTTCGAGACACCGTTAGTCTGGTAAATATACGATCAAATGCAGATGGTTCATACACATATCAGGGCTTACGCATACCTCAAAACATGACAGCCACCTACAGTTATGAGGAACTCTCCGATGGCACATTTGTTACCGCAACACCGCACATAAGGGGCTGTGCCTGCAAGCTGAAGCAATGCATACAACTCTGTTGCTTACCCAACGAGCTGTTGGACAATACGACGAAAAAATGCGCTCCCAGGAATGCCGTTGATTACCCCAGAATAAGCACTTATAGGTCAGATTTTACAGAAAAACAAAATGTCGACGTGTTTGAGGATTTCATA
The DNA here is from genome assembly GCF_023373825.1 of Bactrocera dorsalis. Taxonomy (NCBI): domain Eukaryota; kingdom Metazoa; phylum Arthropoda; class Insecta; order Diptera; family Tephritidae; genus Bactrocera; species Bactrocera dorsalis. The sequence continues at coordinate 40,387,417 of NC_064307.1, forward strand.
CCGCAACAGCGCATGCCTTGTGAGGAGTTCAAAATTCTCAACTCAGCACTGGACATAGAATTCAATATTCTTTTTGAGGTAATGTTAATGCAAGCATTGAAACAAATAAATTGTGTAATATTTTGATATTTTAACAGAACGGCACTATTTTTTACGCGATTAAAGAAAAATATATAGCACATCGTGATTTTTGTTTAACACCCTTTTGGTACAACGAAACATGGAACTTGAATCCCGTCGAATGTTTTAAGAAAATCCCAATGACGACTTATTTGTATATGACACGTACGTAACTAAGTTATAAGACTACTTTTGGAAATTTGTTTGAAAATGTTTTTTTGTTTTTTTTTCGTTATCTAGTATTTACTATATCGGTGCCGTTCATCTTGGTCACAATTTGTGTGTATTTATATGTGCCTCAACTACGCTGCCTGCACAATAGCTGTCTCGTCTGTTTCCTTGGCACTTTCGCGCTCGGCATTCTAATTTTGTCGTCGGTTTTGTGGATCAGGTACAATTGGGAGGTCTGTCAAGCAATGGGTGCGTTCGAAATGTCCATAAAACTCCCGTGTATAGTTCAGTTTTTTTTGTATCTATAACTATAAATCTTCCCCTCTGTAGGTGTCTTGTGCTATTTCTTCATGATATCTGCTTTCTTTTGGCTGAATATTACTTGTTTCGACTTATGGTTGAATATACGTGGCATCAGATATGAGCTGCAATCGAGCAGTCCGCGTTTACGTTTCGCTTACTATTCGATTTATGTGTGGTCATCGGCAGTGATTTTTACAGTTATCGCTTTAACTATTGAACATACGGATGTAAGCGACGCTTGGAAGCCAGGTTTTGGCAATGGTCAATGTTTCATAAAATGTAAGTAGCTTTGCATAACAAGTACCGACTTTGAAATAATACGAAGAACTTTTTTTATACCCAAAGGCAATAATGTATTCTCCAAAGAAATTGTTCAGATCGGCTCACTATAGCTTATAGCTGCCATAAGAAGTGAATGATCGAAATTAACTTCTAGCAAACCCTTTCTATTTGTATTTCGGTGCAATCGAAGTTAATCTTATTTCTTATTTTCATATTTTTTACAGCAAGAGATTGGTCAGCACTGCTATATTTTCAAGGTCCAAGCGGTTTGCTGAATTTATTTAATGTTTTCTTCTTCACAATGAGTGTCATAAATTTGTATCAAATCAAGGAAGACTCGTATGAGCTCAAGAAAGAGACGAGTCAGCAATACAAGTAAGTGGTTTTTACAGTTATCCCCAGTAGTTATACACATTATTAGTATTAATATGTTTAAGAAAGCTGCTTTTTCAAATCAAGGTGAAATTTTAGTGTAAAAATGAGAACATTAAATTTTATTTAAGGTATACGAGTTTATCGATATAAAATATTGAGAAATAAATAAGCAGCGATTGAAAGTATTTATTCTAGAAGTTTGCATTTCGGTTTGTTTTGATTTTAACTGCTTAATTGAAATAATTTGTTTATTATTTTCCTATTAATACAAACAATCATGCATATAGATATACATATAGAAAATTTTTAATAACTTTTATTTAACTTCTTATCGATTATTTTTCGATTTCTTAACATTTAACTGTTTCATTCTAATTTTCGCTTTCTTTCTCGAATTTTATTTAATCTACTCGTAATAAAAAAATATCGATAAACATTTATTTTCTTTCGAAAATAAAATAAAACACATTGCGTAATTTAAGTCATAATGTAAATTAGTATTATAAATTTTAATACCTACCAGTAAAACAGAACGACTTTTTATGTTTTAACCGATTTATAGTTATCGATAATTTTCATTACCGAAAGTGTGAGGAATACAAATTGGCAAAAAAATTTAAAATATCTTTTATATATAATATTTTAACATTTTTTTTATTTTTATTAAACTTCTTATCGATTATTTTTCGATCTCTTAGCATTTCCTGTTTTATTACAATTTGTGCTAGGTGTTTTAAAACCTCTCGCTTGCTTGATCAATATCTATTTAATCTTACTAAAAAAAAATTATCGATAAAAATCGATAAACATTTATTTTCTAAAAAAAAAATTTAATTTGTATTAAATCTTTTAATACCTACCAGAAAAACGGAACGATTTTTTAAGTTTAATTGATTTATAGTTATCGATATTTTCCATTAAAGAAAGTGTGTGGAATACAGTTTGTCTAAAATTTTTAGTATTATTTAATTATTATTTTATTAAACTTCTTATCGATTATTTTTCGATTTTTTAACGTTTACTAACGTTTCATTACAATTTTTTAAAACCTTTAACTTCCATGGTCAATATTTATTTAATGTAATAAAAAAAATATCGATAAAAATCGATAGAAATTTGTTTTCTTTAAAAAAAAACACATTGAGGAATTTTAATTATAATGTTGATACGTATTATAAATGTTAATACAAAATATTGCGTTCAAGTATACTAATTTGCCTCGGATAATAATGAAACCCTTTTAAATAACTTTTCAAAATTTCACTAATTTCGATTAAAAAGCAATCGTTATTTACATTTGTGCGAAATTTTCCATGGGAATTCACGCGAAGTTTACGATAAGCATGATTGTTTCATATTATTACAGTTATGTGTATACTAAAATACTTTTGATATCCCCCTATTCCAATAGCACTACAGATATTTATCATATACGCAGCCTTTTTTATAGTTATCTTATTAAAAATCCTTTTACAGGCTTTCAACATTTCTACGCTTATTCCTGGTAATGGGTGTTTCATGGATTCTAGAGTTCTTTACCTACTTATTTGCACACAATAATTCGTTTATCATCGTAATAATCAATACGTTGAATGCCTCACAGGGCATAATATTATTTGTTGTACTTGTGCTGAAGCGGAGAGTATTGATTTTGCTCAAGAATCAGTAAGTACTTGTCCAGATGTGATTACATGTGTTAATAAAATTATAAAAATTTTTAGGTGGAATAAAAGCACTTGATGAGGAGACCCTTAGAGCAAAAACCCGCTTCAGTTATATGCAAAATGCAGAAGCAGTTTTTTAATTTGGTAACGGTATATGTTCGACAATTGATTACCACTTAATTTCATACTAATTATGAGTATATCAATTGAGTGACGAATTGCGGTTACGCTTAGCAAATTAAAGCATCAAAGATTAAAAGATTTCTTAAAACAAAGCAAATATGCAATGAAATTTTAAGAATATGTTAAAGATTTTACTTAAGTTTTAAGAATTTCTTTAAACTATATACAAGGTCTGTCGCAAAAGAAACAGGACTGTTAAAAAAAAAATTAATATATTTCAACAGTTATAATTTTTTATTCAAAGTAGTTTCCTTGTGCTTCGATGTAGTGTTTAGCCCGGTCAATTTGCATTTCAAATGAGTGTTTAAGGTCATTTTTCGGAATGCTCTTGAGAATATCGGTCGTCGCCTTTTGGATAGCTGAAACTTATAGTTTTCCAAATAGGTAAAAATCACAGGGTGCCAGATCAGGTGAGTAGGGTGAGTGATTAATGGTTAATATGGAATTTTTTGGCAAAAAATTAGTGACAAGCGTCGACCGATGACACGGCGCATTATCGTGCAACAGGCGCCAGGACCCTGCCTCACGGTATTGTGGTCGAGCACGACGAATGCGTGACAAAAGATACTTCATAACACCAAGGTAAAACACAGCAATAATCGTTTGGCCAGGTGGGACGAACTCTCGATATACAATACCCTCGGAATCGTAAAAACAAATCAGCATTGTCTTTACTTTTTACTTCTGAAGACGCCTTTTTTTCGGTGACTTCTGATCGTCACAGGGTCCTCACGACCTTCTTGGAATCGCTTAAACCACTCATGCACATTACTACGGGATAGGCACTGATCACCATAAACTTTTTTCATCATTTGAAATGTTTCAGTAAACGTTTTCCCAAGTTTAAAACAAAATTTAATATTTGCTCTTTGTTCAAAATGCATTTTACGACCGATGACCAAAAGCTGCTGTCACTTTTTAATCGATAACATCGACTTTAAATTTTTTACGAAATGTCAACAAGAGATCAAACTTTTTATTTCAAATACCCACTAATAGGTGGCGCCACCAGAAACAGTTATATTTAAAAAGTTCTGTTTCTTTTGCGACAGACCTTGTACATATTTGTGGGTATCAACTAATCTACGCTTACCCTTCTTGTGTTCAAAAGTGCTATGTATAAAAATGTCGAATTTTTTATTATTTTTAAGTCATTTGTAGGGAAAAGTAGTTGATATTTTAATTAAAAAAAATGGACTGTAATATTTTTATAATTTTTTTTTAAGACTATTACCGAACTTTGGAGAATTATAGATTACGTCTCGGATTTTTAAGATATACTTTGACTGACAAAATTTGTAAAGGCCCACGGAACTGCATTTAATGACTTTAATAATTGTTATTAATTATAAAAATATGTACACTCGTGCTTGTGTCCGCAATATTCAAGCCAGTTGTGGTTTTTCGCAGAACTTGATAAAATATGTTTAAGTCTAAATGTAAACGATAAACTGCAACAAATAAACATTCATTGCTAAATGAGTTCATAATTACTTTTCCTTTACTCTACTGTTATAAGTAAGAAGTAATATGACTTTGTTAAAAATTTTAAAATTCTTAGTTAATTATTCAAAATCCATGTTACCGCCAATCCCCAATTGGCGTAATACACATGTGTAGGAGCGGATCCAGTGTCGAATTTTATGGGGTCAACAATATAATTTTGTACTTGATTTGAGAAATGTGTAACTATAGACTACGAGTATAATTTTATTTTTGATATATACAAGGTGGTTCAAAGTAAAGAGGACTTTTTGAATATAGCGCGTAATCTATATGTCGAATAGTGCTTTTGAATTTGCAGTCTTTACCGATTGCCCAGTGAGAGTTTCATTACATTTTATTGATTGGAAGTGCAGTTATTGTGTTCTAAGTGTCAGTGTGTATGTGTTTTCGGTGTGAAAATGAGCTTCGAACAAAGAGCCAAAATTAAATTTTGTTTTAAAATTGGTGAAACTTTTACCGAAATGTTTCAATTGATGAAACAAGTTTATGGCGGTGATTGCCTATCCCGTACCAGAGTGGTTTCGACGTTTTCAAAGTGGTCGTGAGGTCGTAAATGACGATCAACATGTGGGCCAATCAAAATCCGTAACCACCGGAAATTCCATCGAAACTGTGCGTGAATTCATCAAAAATCAACCGAAACCATCATTCAAATTTATGGACATGGAATTGAATATCTCCAAAACATCGATTTATCGCATTTTGACCCAACATTTGGGCTTACGAAAGGTGTGTGCACGGTTTGTTCCGCACAAATTGACTGACGACCAAAAATTGCTCAGAATCCAACATTCGAAGGACGATTATTTGACCAAAAATGACATTTTAACCAATAACCATTATCCGTATTCACCTGATATGGCACCCTGCGACTTAGTCCCTTTTAGAAAAATGCATTTGCCCATTAAAGGAAAGCGTTATGCAGACGAAGGGCCATTCAAAAGGTCGGTATACTGGTGGCCATACCGGCCAACGAGCTTAAACACTCGTTTGAAATGCTTTTGGGCTGTGCAAGAAGCTGTTTGAAGAAGAAGAAGACTATTGTTTTGATTTTTGCAAGAAGTCCTGTTTTAACGACCTTGTATTTTTGAAACCGAAATAATATGTTTTCTATACGAAATAAAATAATCAATGCATTTTGTAATTTAGTCATCATAAAATATTGCATTTGATTAATATTAGTGAATCGTTCCCTGTTTACTTTGCCGGAACGCACCTTGTATTTACAGCATCAAACGTTTTATTTTGTATAAAATACAGCATAACACTATATGAGTGTATCTCGTTATATACACTAGTTTTACTTTATCTCTTTATTACTTCTTCTGGTGCCACCGCAATGTCGTAGTTTATGTTGAGGAGTGCTAAGCCGTTCAATCTTTCTGGTGCATCGTTGTTCTGAGCCAAGCCTTGATATGGCGCACAGAAGAAAATGGTCCTTTACCAGCTGGCAAAGTGCAAAGTACGTGAAGAAGAGTATGAATCGTCGGATATACATATATCTTTATCGCAAGTGCTGAGGGTTTCTAGGGCAAAAATCACTTCTGTTCTCGTAGACATTTGCATATTCCATTGTTGTTGTCAAAGGGCTACTTCTGCTTTGAGCTTCGATTTATGTAGTTCTTTTGTTTCCTGGCAAGATTTTCGCAAAACGTCGAACTAGGCATTCACAGAGTGTAGTTATATCTTTTTCTTCTAAACTTAGGTTAAATTTTATCAACAGCTGACTCAAATTGAAACTTTCAAGAACTTCATCGGAAAACCGTGTTTTAAGTCTTGCATAACCGTGTCAATGAGTGGAATGTACGAGTATGCAGAAATCCTTCACAGCTTTGAGATGGGTGATTGTTTCGACGGCTTTAACAACTACATGTTCTGAATTTTTTCATTTGAACTTTTAATTTTTCAGCCATCTGTGTAGCAATGTAAAATTTCATTAAAGTGATGATCAGCATACATTCTTCGTGTGTTTAGTGCTGCAACCAATGTTATTATGACTTTTGATGCTTTCGAAAGGCCGACTGATACGTTGTGTAGAATCACACTAAGTGGCTGCGTCAGTGACAAAACATCACTGTGGCAGATAATTCCAACAATAAACTCGAAGTTACAGAGTACGTTGATCACATTCGACGCTTTTACTGCAGTTGTTCAATTCTTCCATTCGGTTATTTTTGTCAGTGCTTGAACGATTTCTGGAAGGACGACTCTGAATTGAAGAACGGCATTTGTGGTAACACTCACGCCAGTCCTTCATGTCGATCTAAAGCAAATTATAATGTTGAGTAGAGTTTAAAACAAACATGGGATGCCGCGATACGGTTAAATCTGAAAATTTCTGAAGCTTTTATTTAATAATTCTAGCTTGAAAATACATCTTTGACGGCAGTTCTTTTTCCAACATGAACCACGAAGACAAATTTGGCTTTGACACCAGGGCTTTAAAACTTTTACTATTCGATCGTCGATTAAATTCATTTATATCTATCGATCTTAAACATTTGTGTCCACATTGATCCAACAAAATATTTGTAGGGATCTGTTTGCATCACAAACTTATTCTCAATTGAAAATGTCGCTACATCGGTACATATAATCGAACAAATTATTTCCGCTCTATCGACTAATTTTTCAAATCTCTGGTATATCAAGAAAATGTCGAAGCATCTTGAGATCATTAGGTGGAATTGTGCTTCCAAGTGAGAACCCACTTAGTACCATATAAGAACCCAGAGAATTTAACGAAATTTCTGAACGTTTATTAGTTAGTTAGTTGAAAAAGCCCTAACGTATTTTGACAATAGATGTTGCCGCCATCAATCACATTGTGTCATACCATATTGTGTTGGAAAGATTTTAATCTCCATTTAACCAAAAAAAAGTTAAACTCTGGAAAGTGGAAAAAAATTTACAGCTGTTCAAGAATGAGTAAAACGAAATGAAATCGAACCATTTCTGAAGCGAACGGTAACAGCAGACGAAAAGTGAATGAAATACGACAATAATGTGCATAAAAGATCATGGTCCAAACGTGGCGAAGCTCAACAAATGATCGCAAAGCCAGGATTGACGCCTCGAAAGGTTATGCTGAGTGTTTGGTGGGATTGGAAAGGAAAGGAATCATCCACTATGAGCTGCTCACGCATGGTCGAACGATTGATTCGACATTTTACTGTCAACAACTGATCAGATTGAAACAAGCAATCGGTCAACGCAGAGCTTCCTTAAAGAAATAAAAAGTTGGCTTCAAGAGAAGTTTGTGAAAATTACTTCTCGCAGTTTTTCTCCGAGAAACCAGATATGTTTTACACTGATGGAAATAATGTCTCTAGGAGAAATAGGGGGGACCAAAATGTTACATATTGGTTCATTAAAGTTGATTATAAATATAAAAAAAAATAAGTTGAAATTTGATTAGAAATACAAAAAGACTTTTTCGACTACCCAGCCTTGGCTTAGTATAAAGTCCTATCTATATCATATATCGAAATAAAGGCGCAGAACCCTAAGAATGACTGAATGCATACATTTTATTACCAACTAACTGATCATGTATTAAAATATAAACAAACAATATCATGAAAACAAGAGCAATTCATTAGTTTCTTGAAAATCGTGGATTTTTTGTTTAGCAGCATGCTGTGACTTACAGAAATCATGTTTTGATATGTACATCTCTGAGGCATCTCAAGTTGCCATGAATCAGACCAAATCACTGCTACGTCAACTATATTTTTCGTGAAGGTTTTCAAATACACTGTTCGTATCAATAAGTTGTAGTATAATAATGTTCCTTAATTACAATAGACGCACTTCGACTCTTAAATTTTTTATAAGAAAAGTATTTTGGAAATACGGACTCAAGCAGTGTTTTGAAGCGATCGTCGTTTATCCTCAGGTTCCATAAATCGTGATGGCACCCCACACCATGACCCCACCTTTTCGCCTATGATGGGGACTTAAGGGGGGAGATACCTTTAGAATTAAAAAAAAAATTAAACAATTTTTTTCGCTCTAAACAATTGAAAAACTATTCAAAAATATAGTCCCGAAGTTTCATTTGTATGCTCGGAATATTTTCGAAGAAATTGGCCTTAGAACCAGAGCACTTCATGCAGCGGCTGTATAAGCACCAAAACTTTGAGGCTCGATTCCTTCTTGATTAAAAAAAAAATTGTTATTCACCTGATATGGCGACTTTTTCCTTTTCGGAAATGCATTAGCCCATGAAAGCACAGCGTTATCCAGACGTGGGGGCCATTCAAAGGACTTGCACCGGCATACTGGCGACCATACCGGCCACAGAAACAAAAATTGCAACAGCCAAAATTAAGAATTAAATTAAAGTTTATAATTTTTAAATGTTACTTGTTAAGAGTAGATAAAATAATATTTTTAATGGTAAAGAGTGAGTCTGTTAGATCAAATGTGCTAGAACGAGAATTGAAATCATGACATATACGGCGGAATGGTTCGTTTAACTCAAAATTTGTTCTAGAAAATTTTAAAAGTAAGGATCTAAACTGCTTCGTAGAGCGAGCGGGAACGTTAAAATTAATATCAGATAAGAGAGATGGACTACAGACTGACCATTTCATGAGTTTTACAAGAAATATTATACCAAGCATCTCCCTACGACTAGCGAGTGTCGGGAGATTTTTAAGTTTTAAACGGTTAGTGTAAGGGGGAATATTTAAACTGGAATCCCAATGCAAAGGACTCTAACTTATTCGAATGGACTTGGTAACTAGGGTTCCAAACCACAGAAGCATACTATAATATAGGCCTTACCAGAGATGTAAAAAGAATTTTTGTGGTAAGCGGATCTCTAAATTCTTTAGACCCACGTTTAACGAAACTAAGAGCGCCTTTAGCTTTAAAAACCGTGGAAAATGCGTGAAGATGACAGAAATCGGACATAACTTGTGCTGATGCAGAACATTTTGAGATTTTGGAGAGTAATTGGACTTAAATAATTCAGCGAACATATTAAAAATGGCGTGATTGTCACTAGACTTATATATCAGAGCGGACGGAAAGTTAGAAATCCTGCGTTTGGAGTTGACGAAACCATAGAACAATTTTGGATTACGTATAATATTATTTTTTACTTTATTTATATAATTATTTTAACATATTTTGTTAAGTTCAGCAAATTATCGACGCAATTTAGAATATTTTGAATAGCCAGCAACTAAACCAGTCTTTTTAAAAAGTTTAAGAGCACGAGATTTTCTATTTTTTAATTTACATAATTCCGAAAACCATAAATTAGAGCTCATTTTTTGAGTAACGACACACTTCGGAACATATATTTCAAATAAGTTTAAAATAGTTTCATTAAAGTGGGAAGCACTAAATTCAATATAGCCACTGTAATCTGGCCAAGTTACTTTAGAAAGTTCGTAATTAATTTTCTTAAAATTAGCTTTCGCAAAGTTGAACCGATAACGAAGGTCTTGTGTATTATTATGAGCAAAGTTGGCTATGATTTCGATGTTAATTTCCAAAGCAGGATGATACGGGTTCTCTGGCCGAACCAAAGGATCACATCGGACAACGGAGAACATGGAAGCGTTATCAATATAAACTAGATCTAAGAACTTACCAAACTCGTTTGAAATTAAATTAATTTGGTTAAGACCCAACTCCGACATTTCATCTAAGAACTCGTTAAAACATAAGAGAGGATTAATAGGAATGGTGTAATCATCAATAGATTTCCATGATACACACGGTAAATTGAAATCTCCCAAAACAATCACGGAATCAGTATTATTAGCCATTGAGAAAACATTAATTATTAATGAAGCATGCTACATATAAACAGATATGTCCGAGTGAGACGGTATATAAAAAAAAGATTAAGTAGATATGGCCACTATTAACGCAAATACGAATGCACTTAAATTCTATGAAGTCTGCATGCGAAACATCGACTTCTTTAGATGGAATTGAAGAATGAACAGCAAACAAGACACCACCTCCTTTTCTGTTCAGCCGGTCATACCTAAAGATTTCGAATTCGCTGTTGAATATTTCATTATCAAAAATATGAGGCTTTAGCCAAGTTTCTGTGAAAGCAATGATTTTAAAGTTACAATCAATGCTGTTTAAATACAAATCAGTAATTTGTGTGTTAAGACCTCTAACCTTTTGATAATAAATAATCAGCGAATTATTGTTAAATAGTTTTTTGTATTCACGGGATTTCTTGGAATTTTAGTGATAACTAAAGGGGGCTTATCACGTTTGAGCTCGAATTCGCACACAAAGACCCCAGATCGCCAGAATGAGTTGTCAAGTATCAATTGAAAATTGTCAGCAGATACGTCGATCTTAAACGACGAAATATACTTGTTGTATTTGAAATCAAATTTACGGATGTTTGTATCTACCGTTTTTAATTTCGACGAGATGTAACTTTTTATATCATCGACTGTGGTATCCGCAGCGAGTCTCGAGATAAAAATTGCCTTTTTCCGCGGTATTATAACTAAGTTTTTATTAGCTGACTTGGAGGTATTTGGAGGCGGATCTTGACAAATTTTCCGCTTACCGTGTTCAGTAACAGTTTTCTCTGTGTCCTGAGCAGACGGAACCTTCTCTCCTTGAAGACAAGGGGATGAAAGATTAATGAGGTCAATAGTGGGTGGAAGCATTCTTTTTAAGGAAGATACAGTGGTATCTTCATCAGACGGACGTTTACTTTTAGATGAAGGTTTTGGATTCTCTTCCTGCACATTTAGGCATTGAAATAATTGAAACAGCGTTTCATAATGCCTAAAATTTTCGGTAAGGGTTTCAAGCTCACGACCAATTTCCTTGAAACCATTGCGCGCCTGCTTAAAAACTTTAAACAATTCAATTTCTGTTTTCAAGTCAGCAATATAAATTGACACTGACAATTGCACTATTTAAAACGTAGCACAAAAACAAATTGAAAATGACTCGGCGGAATAAATTAAAATTAGCCAACACGCAATTAAAGTAAATTTCAATTGCTTTAATAGGGCAATATAACAGTGATACTTTTCTTAACGGATCACTTAGTTCAGATAATCACCACAAAATTTTAAATATTATATAAATTAAACAAATTTCTAAGAGCACGAAAGCACAGCTGTACACGAGAAAAGATCGGATCGGATCACCATATTTTTAAGCAGCCATAAAATTTCATTTCCGAAAAAATATCAGGAAAAATCAAATATCTTATATAACTTTTATGTTATAAAAAGAACACTGTGAAGGGTGTTATAGATTTCGTTATGGTTTTTTTGTTGAGCATTCAAAATATATATTTCCGATTTGTTATTTCTCTGAAAATTTTCGATAAGAATTTAGCATAATTTTTATTGAAAACACCAACACATTTGCGTTTAAATGCGTAAATATAAAATATATATTTTGCAGCAAATAATAGGTTTTCTTTAAAATGGATTGATAAGAACAGTGTCGACAACTCTATCTCTTTCAAACAGTACTCGAGAACAGTTCGAAGCAAGCTTTCGGTGCGTGATGTTGACTGGAAATCGCGTAGTGAAATATTAGGACTGTAGTATACTAAAATATCTGCGACAAAAATAAAAAAAAACATTAAAAAATGTCAAAACATTTCGGAAAGCAATTAATCGTGATCGCTTTGGCGATTCAGCTCAGAAACCTTTACGCAGCTGCTGACATACCGAATTGTGCATTTCGAGACACCGTTAGTCTAGTAAATGTACGATCAAATGCAGATGGTTCATACACATATCAGGGCTTACGCATACCTCAAAACATGACAGCCACCTACAGTTATGAGGAACTCTCCGATGGCACATTTGTTACCGCAACACCGCACATAAGGGGCTGTGCCTGCAAGCTGAAGCAATGCATACAACTCTGTTGCTTACCCAACGAGCTGTTGGACAATGAGACGAAAAAATGCGCTCCCAGGAATGCCGTTGATTACCCCAGAATTAGCACTTATAGGTCAGACTTCACAGAAAAAAAAAATGTCGACGTGTTTGAGGATTTCATACCGCAACAGCGCATGCCGTGTGAGGAGTTCAAAATTCTCAACTCAGCACTGGACATAGATTTCAATATCCTCTTTGAGGTAATGTTGGTGCAAGCATTAAAACAAATAAATTCTGTAATATTTTCATATTTTAACAGAACGGCACTATTTATTACGCGACTAAAGATAAGTATATAGCACATCGTGATTTTTGTTTAACACCCTTTTGGTACAACGAAACATGGAACTTGAATCCCATCGTATGTTTCAAGGAAATCCAAACGACGCACAGTGTTGCGAAACCGGAATTTTTTGGAAATCATATTGCCTAAACTGTAATTTTAATTGTATCGATGAGAAACTTCTACAGATTGGTCAGAATGAAATCCCAAACAGAATGAGTGAAAAAAAATTTACACCGAAAAAAATTGTTGGGTCAAATTTTCAACAAAAGTCAAAAAAAAAGTTGTTCGAAAAATTTACAAAAAAAATTTATTTTAATTCTTCTTTTATTTCTGATAAATACCCTATGATTAGTTTTTTAAATAAAGTATAGGGTGGTCCGAACAAGAATTATAAACGTCAAATTTTCATGATTTTTCGATATTTGTTGAAAAACTCTGAAATTTTATATAAAACCAAAATCTATTTCATTTCTTATTTGAAAGGTGGCAATAAAAGCTTTAATTTGATACCGGTTTGAAGTCAATAGCTTCAGTTTTAAGAGAGTTATGCTCATTTTTGTGGAGTGCTAGAATAGATGTAGAATAAAAAAAAATTTGAAGATACTATTTTATAACACAGGCATATTTTATTGCATTCTACAGAAAAATTACAAATTATCAGTCATCTACCAATAAGTTCATTGCTTCCTCTGATAATTTCAGGTGTTTCTTCTCCTTCAGTATTCTCCTACTTGTGATTGCGGGATCAGAATTGGCGAGCAGATAATGTAATATGTCTTCACAATTGTCTTTTCTTGATGTTTTCCTCGCATGGTAAAGCCTTGTGTTTCTGAAGTCCTTGTTTCCTGCTTCCAATGCTTCTTCTGATAGTTGCCCAATGGGGACCAAAAATGAACGAATTATTTCAGCTCCATGAATAAGAACCTTGTGGACAGTTGGTGGCATATAATGCCACGAATATAATTTCCGTTGTATTTCTAGGGAATAAATACTGAGAGTGATATACTAAAATCGCTATAACTCCCAGGAGGGCAAATATGGGCAGCTGATTTTTTCACAGTTCGTTGAAAACAAATTATGTAACATTTCTGTAGTGGTTTGGAACTGGGACTCTCTGGGACTTTTTAGATATTGCTTACCTAACCCAAATTTAAAGGAAAAATGGACCTTTAGTCGGGTTTTCGCTCTAAAAAAGGTGCATATGAAAATGTCTCAAACAACATTCCTTTGTTTTACAGAAGATACTTGTCCGAAGGCAGATTTTTTTTCCGAATCAAAATATCTGTCACCAAAATCAAATGAGATCATTTTGAATACAGCCCTGAAATCCCCTCTTTTCGTGAAAATTTTGTATATTTGACTTCTAAAATCAATTAAAAATCAACGGGCCAACATAAAAATAAGCTTTATGTGTTTTTTGTTTACTTGGAATGTCTGTGACAAAATTGCATCATTAAAAACACTGAAAAAAATAATTGGAGAAAAGTTACTTTACCACTAGCCGCAACACAGTGCGACGACTTATTTGTATATGACACGTACGTAACTAAGTTATAAGGCTACTTTTGGAAATTTGTTTGAAAATGTTTTATTGGTTTTTTTTCGTTATCTAGTATTTACTATATAGGTGCCGTTCATCTTGGTCACAATTTGTGTGCATTTATATGTGCCTCAACTACGCTGTCTCGCCTCTTTCTTTGGCACTTTCGCGCTCGGCATTCTAATTTTGTCGTCGGTTTTGTGGATCAGGTACAATTGGGATGTCTGTCAAGCAATGGGTGCGTACAAAATGTCCATAAAATTCCCGTGTATAGTTCAGTTTTTTTTTGTATCTATAACTATAAATCTTCCCCTCTGTAGGTGTCTAGTGCTATTTCTTCATGATATCTGCTTTCTTTTGGCTGAATGTTACTTGTTTCGACTTATGGTTGAATATACGTGGCATCAGATATGAGCTGCAATCCAGCAGTCCGCGTTTACGTTTCGCTTACTATTCGATTTATGTGTGGTCAGCGGCAGTGATTTTTACAGTTATCGCTTTAACTATTGAACATACGGATGTAAGCGACGCTTGGAAGCCAGGCTTTGGCAATGGTCAATGTTTCATAAAATGTAAGCAGCTTTGCATGATTGGTGCCGTCATTGCAATAATACGAAGAACCTTTTTTATACCCAAAGGAAATAATGTATTCTCCAAAGAAACTGTTCAGATCGGATCACTATAGCTTATAGCTGCCATAAGAAATGAACGATCGGAATTAACTTCTAGGAAACCCTTTCTATTTGTATTTCGGTGCAACCGAAGTTAATCTTATTTCTAATTTTCATATTTTTTTTACAGCAAGAGATTGGTCATCACTGCTATATTTTCAAGGTCCAAGCGGTTTGCTGAATTTATTTAATGTTTTCTTCTTCACAATGAGTGTCATAAATTTGTATCAAATCAAGGAAGACTCGTATGAGCTCAAGAAAGAGACGAGTCAGCAATACAAGTAAGTGGTTTTTACAGTTATCCCCAGAGATATATATATGATTAGTATTAATATATCTTTAAGAAAGCTACTTTTTCAAATCAAGGTGAAATTTTAGAGTAAAAATTAGAGCATGAAATTTTATTTAAGTTATAAGAGTTAATCGATATAAAATATTGAGAAATAAATAAGCAGTGACTGAAATTATTTATTCTAGAAATTTTTATTTCGGTTAGTTTTGATTTTAACTGCTTAATTGAACTTATTTGTTTATTATTTTATTTTAAAATTATTACAGAATTTTTAAAAATTTTAACTTCTTATCGATTACTTTTCGATTTCTTAACATTTAACTGTTTCACTATAATTTTCGTTTTCTTTCTCAAATTTCATTTAATCTAATAAAAAAAAGTATCGATAAAAATCGATAAACATTCATTTTCTTTCGAAAATAAAATAAAACACATTGCATAATTTAAGTCATAATGTTAATAAGTATTACAAATTTTCGAACCTACCAGAAAAATAGAACGATTTTATATGTTTTAATCGATTAATAGTTTTCGATAATTTTCATTACAGAAAGTGTGAGGAATACAATTTGGCCAAAAAAATTATTGTATATTTTATGTACACATTTTTCTTTTAATTTATATTAAACTTCATATCGATTATTTTTCGATTTCTTAACATTTACTCTTTCATTACAATTTTTGCTAGATGTTTTGAAATCTTTCGCTTGCTTAGTCAATATTTATTTAATCTAATTTTAGTCATAATGTTTATTTGTTTTATCAATTTTAATACCTACCAGAAGAACAGTACGATTTTTTATGTTTTAATCGATTTATAGTTATCGATATTTTCTATTACCGAAAGCGTGAGGAATACAATTGTGTCCGAAAATTTTTGCATATTATATATATTTCATTAATCCTTAATTAACCTTTGATAAAAAATTGTATGATCTACTTAATAGATCGTTTTTTATCGCCTTTGGTCCTTTACTCTATTTTTTCATTTTTGTTGTAAATATTTCGTTCAAGTATACTAATTTGCCTTGGATAATAATGAAACCCTTTTAAATAACTTTTCAAAATTTCACTAACTTCGATTAAAAAACAATCGTTATTTACATTTGTGTGAAATTTTCCATGGGGAATGGCATTCACGCGAAGTTTACGATAAGCATGATTGCTTCATATTATTACAGTTATGTGTATACTAAAATACTTTTGATATCCTCCTAATCCAATAGCACTACAGATATTTTTCATATACGATACCTTTTTTATAGTTATCTTATTAAAAATCCTTTTACAGGCTTTCAACATTTCTACGCTTATTCCTGGTAATGGGTGTTTCATGGATTCTAGAGTTCTTTACCTACTTATTTGCACACAATAATTCGTTCATCATCGTAATAATCAATACGTTGAATTCCTCACAGGGCATAATATTATTTGTTGTACTTGTGCTGAAGCGGAGAGTATTGATTTTGCTCAAGAATCAGTAAGTACTTGTCCAGATGTGATTTATATGTGTTAATAAAATTATCAAAATGTTTAGGTGGAATAAAAGCAGTTGATGAGGAGACCCTTAGAGCAAAACCCCGCTTCAGTTGTATGCAAAATTCAGGTTTTTAATTTGGTTTTTAAGTTAAACAATGCAGATATCACTGTAAATGTTCGGCAGTTGATTACTGTTTAATTTTAGTATATTGATTGTGGGCACATCAATTGAGTGACGAATTGCGGTTGGGCTTAGCAAATTAAAGCATAAAAGATTAAATAAAATTAATGTCATAATAAGTATATTTTACGCACTTGTAGGGCAAAGTAGTTGATATTTAAATAAAAAACAAAAAGTTACGTTAATATTTTTATAATTTTTTAAGATTATTACCGAACTTTGGAAAATTATAGATTTTTAAAAAATACTTTGATTGACAAAATTTTTAAAGGCTCACGAAACTGCATTTAATTACTTTAATAATTGTTATTAATTATAAAAATGTGTACACTCGTGCTTGTGTCCGCAATATTCAGGCCAGTTGTGGTTTTTCGCAGAACTTGATAAAATATTTTTAAGTATTATATAAGTATCAACGATAAACTGCAACAAATAAACATTCATTGCTAAATGAGCTCTTAATTACTTATAATTTACTCTACTGTTGTGAGCAAAAAATTTTAAAATTCTTAAATTATTATTTAAAACCCATGTCACCGCTAGCAAAATAATCTCTCATGCTGCAATATAATATCTGCTATCTTTATCGATTGTCCAGTGAGAATTTCATGACATTTCATTGATTGGAAGTGAAGTTATTGCGTTTTAAGTGTCAGTATGTTTGTGTTTTCGGTGCGAAAATGAGCTTCGAACAAAGAGCCAACATTAAATTTTGTTTTAAAATTGGTAAAACTTTTACCGAAATGTTTCAATTGATGAAACAAGTTTATGGCGATGATTGCCTATCCCGTAGCAGAGTGCACGAGTGGTTTCAACGTTTTCAAAGTGGTCATGAGGACATAAATGACGATCAACATGTGGGCCAATCAAAATCCGTGATCACCGGAAATTCCATCGAAACTGTGCGTGAATTCATCAAAAATCAGCCGAAATCATCATTGAAATTCATGGAAATGGAATTGAGCATCTGCAAAATATCGTTTCATTGCATTTTGACCGAACATTTGGACTTACGAAAGGTGTGTGCACGGTTTGTTCCGCACAAATTGACTGACGACCAAAAATTGCTCAGAATCCAACATTCGATCGACGTTTGTGACCGATTATTTGACCTAAAATCACATTTTAACTATTAACCACTCCCCGTATTCCCTAATATGCCACAATGCGACTTCTTCCTTTTTGGAAAAATGCATTTGTCCATGAAAGGAACGCGTTATGCAGACGTAGAGGCCAGTCAAAAGGCTTGCGCCGGCATACTGGCGACCATGCCGGCCAACGAGCTAAAACACTTGTTCGACATGCTTTTGCACCGTGCCAAATTGAAGCAGAAAGAGATTATTTTGAATAAAATAAATTGATTTTGCCGAAAAAAACAATTTGCAATTTTTTTTTAAAGTCCAGTTTACTTTGGATTTTACAGCATAAAATCAATACGGTGTTTGAACATCTATATATATATAAATCGATGCCACTTTCTTTGTAATTTCATCACTCATAAACGGCTGAACCGATTTGGCTGATTTTTTTTGTTGTATTTGTTATTATTAGGAGAAGGTTCTTATGTAAGAAAAAATTACGAAAGTTGCCGGAAAACCCCTAAAAACAGCCCTTTTCTTTTTCCCATACAAACGTTTTATTTTGTATAAATAAATGATGTATGCTGTAATCACTATATGATGTGTATGAGCCGGTCGTCGGAGGCGGCAATAATTACACTAGTTTTACTATATCTTTTTATTACTTTTTCTGGTGCCGCAGTAATGTCGTTGTTTATGTTGAGTATTAAGCCGTTCAATATTTTTTGGAGCCTTGTTGTTCTGAACCAAATCTTGATACGGCGCAAAGAAGAAAAGGATCCTTTAAAGCCAGCATTTGTGGCTTGTAAAGTGCAAAATACGTGAAGAAGAGTGTGAATCGTCGAATATATTGTATATCCTTATCGGTAGTGTTAAGGGTTTCTAAGTCAGAAAGCACTTGCGTTCTTCTAGTCATTTGCATCTTCCATTATTATTGCCAAAGCTCTACTCCTGCTTTGAGCTTCGATTTTTGCAGTTCTTTGTTTCCTGGCAAGATTTTCGCAAAACGTCTAACTAGGCATTTAATGAGTACAGTTATATACTTTTCTTTAAAACTTAGGTAAAATTTTGGTAACAGCTGACTCAAATTGAAACTTTCTAGAACTTCATCGGCAAACCGCGTTTTTAAATCTTGCATACCCGTGTCAATAAGTGGAATGTATGCAAAAATCCTGAAGAAGTCTTCACAGCTTTGATATGGGTGATTGTTTCGATGACTCTGACAAAAACATGTTTTGGGGTTTTTCATTTCAACACCTAAGTTTTCAGGCATATATACAACATTTAAAAAATTTTTATTAAAGTGATGATCAGCATACATTCTTCGTGTGTTTAGTGCTGCAACCAATGTTGTTATGACGTTTGATGCTTTCGAAAGGCCGACTGATTAGTTCCGTAGAATCACACTATGTGGCTGCGTCGGTGACAGAACATCACTGAGAGAGAAAATTCGAACAATAAATTCGCATTTGCACAGTGCGGTGACCAGATTCGACGTTTTTACTGCGTCGTTCTATTCTTTTATTCGGTTATTTTTATCAGTGCTTGAACGATTTCTGGAAGGACGACTCTGAATTAAAGAACGGCATTTGTGGTAACTCTCACGTTAGCCCTTCACGACAGCCTAGAGCAAGATTAAAAAGATGAGTAGAGTTTATAACAGTTATAGAACGGCGCGATCCGCCTAAATCTGAAGATTTCTGAAGCTTTTATTTACTGATTATCACCTGAAAATACATCTTTGACCGCAGTTGTCTTTCCAACATGAACTTCGAATACAAATTTGGCTTTGAGACCATGGCCTTAAAACATTTACTAAATTATCACTTTCTGAGAGTAAATGGGATTATGCCATAATATAAGAAAACTTGTTATTTGTAGTAGCTACAAGTTTTAACATTCCTTTCGGCGGAAATAATTAAAAAAATATTGTACAGTTATTTTGTGATTTTCTGAGTACATCGTACTAGCTACGAGTATGACGACAGGTCAATGTTCCGAACCTAAGTCCTAAATCCTAAGTCGCCATGCTCGTCAGCGCTCATCAAACATCGGCGGTGATTCTGTGTTAAGTAAGTAAGAAATGACATTCTCATAAAAGTTTTGAGAAAAATATCTTTGGAGCTGAAATGCGAATCCTCTTTTTAGTTGATCAAAGTAAACATTTCTTATATGGATCAGTTACTTACATACTGCTATAATACTGCCTTCATAAATTTCTCTAAAATATGATAAGTATAGCCAATCGTTTCAACGTTTTCCATACATTTAAATTCATTTTAGCGATTCTACATAAATTTTGTAAACCTAAAGCTCTGCTCAATATCAATAGAAAGCCGAATATATGTAAGCATTAGAGAACGATTCCGTTTTCATTCTAATAAATGATTCTCGTTCTTATAATTGAAAAATTCCAAATATTACATGTACAGGGTTTTTTAATTGGCAATAAACGCAAACTTATAGAGTACAAAATTCAGACATGTTAGATACTATACATCACTTACGAAACGAAGCGAACTGTAGAACTTTCGTAGCATAAAAGAAGGATTGTCCTTCATTCGATTTTTAAAAAGACGACAAGGGTTGATTTTATGTCTTAAAACTTAGAAAAAAACGTAAGTATGAATTCTTTCCTCGAAACCCATCCGTTTAAGTAAGTTAACCTCGATTATAACCCTCGATTATAAGTATATATATATGCATATAAGTAGTCTATATTCCTTTGTCACCTAATATCATATGTACATATATATTCTATCTACACATCTTAACTGCTCACAACAATTAGGCTTACAATATCTGCAACTGTTTATCGCAAGCTGACAAATTACTGTGTATACAAAGTGTAAAATGAGATCGCCAAATAGACAAATTCTGACGACAAGCTTTCTAATTGAAGCTGCATGAGCCCGAGTGCAAAGAATTAAAAAAAATCGCTTAACTGTGCCGTTATTTTGCAAGTTGCTTGCGCTCCTTGTCCAAAAATTTTGTTTCACTTAAATATCATATATGCATGCTCTTTTAACTTTTCTATAAACGCCTAACACTTCACACTTGTGTACATTTATCTAAAGAGCTAACGGTTACAAAGTCAAAACACTGTAATGTGTTAACTTATTCGTTCTACAGACGCCTCTTTGATACTCCGGGCTGGTATCTGATGTTGCCTGACAATAGCTACAAGTACAAAGTTTTGGTTACACATACACAGCAATACATACATAAATGGATTCTCATGAAACCGTCTGCAGCGAATACTGCAAGTAACAGCCACGTTGTCCTTTGAGAGTGCGTTGTCTGCACATTCGCCTCCTACATATACAAGTAATATCCTTTGTGGCAATAAAGTTAGTATGTTGCTTTTAGCAAGTGTTTGTTGTTGCAATAAAAGGTGCTAACTTTACATTGTTTTAGGGTTCAAAATTTGAAAGGGAAAAGTTTAGTCTCAGCTGCCAAAATAACAATTTACATACATATACCATATAGTACAGCGTTGTTCCTACAAGTGGTCCTATAAGCAAATGCTGGTATTTGAAAGCCAAACATATGAAAGTAAAAACTACTTTCATTTTACTATTTGCCAAAACATAAGGCGTTTAAATACTTCCATTCAACTACTGACGCCCTGCAGATGGCACTGGTAAATAGCGAGACTATTTGGAACACTTTTTGACCCAGTTTGCTCTACGGCTATAAGAATATGAGAAAGGAAATACCTCCGAAAAAGTTCACAGATGACGCTGACGTCGATTTAATACTTAAAAGCCCACATTTTACTGGGGATAATATTTTGTCGGACGAAGTGGTTTCTATTTACCTATAATTTCAGTTGACCATCAAACGAGAAGAGAGCTATCAAAAATTAAGTCTATGGATCCAAAAACATCCAAGTACGAGCAATTTCTTCAAAACATTATTGGATTCGGATTTAAGTTCACTCTAGGGTTAATGGGTTTTTTAAGAGGGACGCTACAAAAGTAGACCGATAAGGAAAGACAACGACACCATATTTTTTCTCTTTTAACATTTATTTTGAGTAAAATTTGCTATTTTATCATGGAAAGATATGCGATCCAACAACGAGTCGAAATTATTAAAACTTACTACCGAAAATCGGAGTCAGTGATCTCAACTTTAAGAGCGCTATGTCTAAATTATGGTCATCATAATCGTGTTGTCAGATCAACAATCATCCAGAGGCACAATACAAAAGATTTCCACCAGTGAGACAAAGAAGTCCATGCAGTGTCGGGAATATTGGTGCCGGTGGCGCATCAATTAAGGAAGACCCAAATCAGTCGCTCACACGTCGTCCTCAAGCGTTGGGCATCACTGCGATGTGGTTGTGGAGAATTTTGCCAAAATATTTACATCCTTACGAGATCAAATTATAGTATATCGATGGTAACCAACTTTTCATGGGCGCAATTGAAAGAAGTCGATCTTGACTACACAGAGTTCCAAGCTAAGTACCCCAAAGCACTTATAATAATCGAGTTATTCCGAGAAAAGTCTCCATGATTATTTCAAGAAATTTCGACATTGAATGGCCTTCAAGAAGTTTTGATTTAACACCATATGACTATTTCTTGAGAGGTTTTTGAAGTCATTGGTGTTTAGAAATAAACCAGACTCTCTCTAAGTTTATAACAAGAGAAACCGAAACCGAAACTTTAATACCATTCACAAATAAAAGAGTTTTGCCTACAAAAACTTGATTTTTATCATTCAGTTTGTATGGCAGCTATATGCTATAATTGTCCGATATGGACGTTTCCGCCAAAGCATCGATTTCTTGCGGAGAAAAGACCATGTACAAAATTTCAACAAGATATCGTGGAAATTGCGGCACTAGTTCGAGCATATACACACAGATGGATAGAAAGAAGCACAGATAAGCATGACTAAATCAATTCTGCTCGCCACGCTGTTTATTTATATACATACATATACATTTTTAGCAGGGTCAACGACTTTTCCTTCTGGGTATTAAAAACGTTTTGCCTAACTAAATTTAACCCCTTCAGGGTATAAAAGCTGTGGCATCCACTGACGTCATTTCGGTTTGCTTGCACTCGCATGCTCATGGTTTAATTATTCCGCAATATGATAAGCGTGTTTTAAAAGTACCATGATTTGCGTTTATTTGATTGTTTAGTTCCAAAGAAACCGCCAAAGCAACACAGTCTCGTATCTGTGGGGATTTACGCGGAGAAATAGTTCGCATGTTGAATTAAAGTTTAAATAATTACACTTAAATTATCGCCTATGTGCTTGCGTCGCGTTTAAGTGTTTGGTATGTGCGCCGTTATGCTGATAACAAATTACTTGGAATACAAATACGAAGTAAAATTCTGACTTTCACACAAAAACTCTTTTTACAAAGCAATACAAATATGTCTAAGCCATACGCAAGTCGTCTAATTTTGCTCGCCTTAATGCGATTGCTTTACACCGTTCAATTTGCGCTTGCCGACATACGGAATTGTGATTTCAAAGATACCGTTAGTCTGGTAAATATTCGACCAAATAAACAAGGCGCCTATGAATATGGTGGAATAAGCATACCCAAAAATTTAACTGCCAACTACGATTATGAAGAACTCGCCGATGGCACGCGTGTTACTCGCTCAGCACATACCAGGGGCTGTGCATGTAAACTGAAGCAGTGCATACAACTCTGCTGCATGCCACAACAACTGTTAGACAAGCAGACGATGAAGTGTGTCACACCCGACGATCTTAGCTTGGAATATTTGCCGGAACTTGAAATATTTAGTGAAGATCTGGACTCTACTTTAGTCGACGTAAATGAAGCTTTTATTCCACAGCAGCGATTACCGTGTGATAATTTTGCTATACTGAGTCCATGGGAGTTCGAAGACGATGCTTACATTTTATTTGAGGTAATTCTTTTATGACTTTGTGAAAAAAATTATTTATTCGTTGGGTATTTTTTAATTTTGGTGCTTTGCAGAATGCCTCAATATTACATACGATTAATGATGAGCTTATACCCTATCGAGACAATTGTCTAACACCTTATTGGTACAACAATACGGTGAGCTTAAATCCCATTATCTGTTATGCGAAAACAGCGCCAACAACTTATGTAAATTTGTCGTGTGAGTATAAAAGTTTATATATAATTTTTTAATTAGTTGCCAGCCTTTTGACAAATATTTAATAATGGCGGAACGGAATACATAACTGGTATAAATTAAATAAATTTTTCATAATACCTTAAAGAAAATGTAAAAAACCAAAATTTGGGACGCTAAAATTTTTTCCGACTACCAGATTATAGTGCATTCAACAAAATCTGTACATTAATCAGAATATATTAGGTAGTCGAAAAAGTTTTTTCGTATTTTGTCAATTCATGTCGTTGCAGTCATATATCTCTAGTGTTACCAATCATATTGTGTTATACCAAAATTAAATTCGAGGAAATTGAAAAATAGTTACAGCTGTTCAAAAGTGAGTGAAAACAATGAAGAAATTCGCTATATTTTGAAATTTTTGTATAAAAACGGGAAGAATGCAACGCAAGCAACGAATGAAATTTGTGATGTTTACGGAGACGATGTTGTATCAGTTCGTGTAGCACAACAAAGGTTCGTTAGCTTCCGTTTTGGAAATTTCGATGTGAAAGACGAGGTTGACTCTGGTCGAACTATCGTTGAAAAAGTCGATGAAATTATGGAAAAGATTGACCAGCCATGACACTAAGCAGCCATGACATCGCTAAGGAACTAAACCGTCAAACGGTTTTGAACGATTTAAAAAAAGCTGGCTACAAAATGAAGCTCGATGTTTGGGTACCACACGAATTATATGTGAAAGATTTAATAGACCGAATTAACACCAGCGATTCTTTCTTGAAACGAAATGAAATGGAACCATTTCTGAAGCGAAAAAGATAATGGTCCAAGCGTGGTGAAGCTCAACAAATGATCGCAAAGCCAGGATTGACGCCTCGAAAGGTTATGCTGAGTGTTTGGTGGGATTGGAAAGGAATCATCCACTATGAGCTGCTCCAGCATGGTTAAACGATTGATTTCACATTTTACTGTCAACAACTGATCAGATTGAAGCAAGCAATCGAAGAAGAACGGGCAGAAGTCACCAACAGAAAGGGCCTCGTCTTCCATCAGGACAACGCTACACCACACACACCTTTGATGAATCAGCAAAAAATGGGAGAGCTTGTCTTGATACACCTACCATATAGCCCTGACCCTGCACCATCAGACTACTAGTCTACTACTAGTAATTCGATCAATGCAATACTCCCTGAATGGAGTAAAGTTGGCTTTAAGAGAAGTCTGTGAAAATTAATTGTCACAGTTTTTCGCCGTGAAACCAGACAAGTTTTACACTGATAGTTAATGTCTCTAGCGGAAAATTGACAAAAAGTGGTCGAACAAAATGGTACATACAACTACAGCTTGTATTTGGTTCATTAAAGTTCATTATAAATATAAAAAAAAATTAAAGTTAAAGTTTGATTAGAAATACGAAAAGTCTTTTTCGACTACCTATATGTATGTACATATGAGTATTGAAAACGTTGTGTAAAATATTTTCTTCCTCCTTTTTCAGTCTTGGCAATATCGGTGCCTTTCCTCTTGGCGACAATCTGGGTATACTTGTATGTGCCGCAGCTACGTTGCCTACACAACAGCTGTCTCATCTGTTTTCTGGCTACCTTCGCCATCGGCACCGCTCTACTAAGTTCAACAGCATGGATCACCTACGGTATGGAGGCCTGTCGTATAATAGGTGGGTTTAAAAATTTTAATTTTTCAATGTTATTTTAATCACTATATTTTAATTTGTACACCCTTAAGGTACTACATGCTATTTCTTCATGATATCTGCTTTCTTTTGGTTGAATATTACCTGTTTCGATTTATGGCTGAGTATACGTGGGATCAGATATGAGCTCCAGCTGTACAATCCGCGTTTACATTTCATTTATTATTCGATTTATGTGTGGACAGCGGCTGTGATATTTACCGTTATCGCTGTAACTATTGAGCATTCTAACATAAATGATGCCTGGAAGCCGGGCATCGGTATTGGACAATGTTTCATAAAATGTGTGTTTCAAGAGTTAAAGTATTTTTCATAAGAAGTGGAATATAAATATTTTTATCTAATGATTTTAGCGACGTCAGCAATGCTGTACTTCCATGGACCAAGCGGTTTGCTGATAATATTCAATATTTTCTTTTTCATCTTGAGTGTTAATGATCTTTATCAAATCAAAGATGCCAATTACAAAATCAATGGTGATAATAGCCAGCAATACAAGTAAGATTATAAATGAACTTTAAATGAATTTTTTTGTGAATGAAATTTAACAAAAGTTTTATTCATACTTCACGAAATTGCTTGAACTTAAGGAGCTATGAAAGCTCCTTAAGATACCCTAAATCCCCTAAACAGGGTATTTTACCAAAAATGAAGTTTTTTGACGTATTTATCAGAAATTTTGTACTCGGAGTTCCCAGTATTGGAAAACTATAATTAAACACATTGGCCGATCAAACGCAGGACCTTGTATGGGGAACTTTTTAATTTAACAAGGTTTCCTCGCGAAATTTGGCATACTTAGATTATTATTCAAAAGGAATTTTTCAGATCCGATCACTACAAAAACAGGATGCATATGTTCTTATACTCTTTTAAGCATAATATTACATCTGTGAAAGGTTTATATCTTCGTTGAGGCCGCAGTTAAGGTTTCTGCTTATTTTTACTTGCGAAAGGTGTTTCAGCTTCGGTGCAACGGAAATTTAAGCTTGTTCTTATTTTTAGTACACCCAAATACATATATAGTATATAGCTGATAGCAGAGAAATTAGTATTACTTTTCCCAGAACTATTTTTGGCTCAGTTTTATACACAGAGTTGACAGTGTGTAAGCAAATATAGTAAAATGGAGTTCTTTCCCGTTATTTGATCCGATACTCTTGGGAACGGATCCACTTTGCATATTGCGATCTTACTATTGTTGTAAACTGAGATCGTTTCAATGCGATATCTCTTGTTTAATGCTCTTTGAATTTTTATTTTCGACGTTTTTTCTTTCAGTTTCGCCACATTTGTACGTTTATTTATCATTATGGGTATTTCATGGATAATGGAAGTGATACCGTACATCACACCGATAAATAATTCGAATATTTTCAAAATTTTCAATATAATCAATACATCACAAGGCATTATAATATTCGGAGTACTCGTGTTGAAGCCGCGGGTGCTAATCTTGCTAAAGAGTCGGTATGTATGCTCAAATTCCAAAATATTTCAAAGTGTTTTTTAAATATATTAAAATTTCTGCTAATAGGTGGAAGGCATAATTGTTTAGGTGCGCATATACTGTTATATAGTATGTACTTGGATGTGAAATATTTACTAAGCCACGCAACCGAGTTGATTTATTTTTACGATAAGAAGTCGTACTTTTTAAGTATTTTGATGACGCAACAGCAGAGAGCCAGAGAGAGTCATTATACTGCAACATACATATGGATATGTACATACATATGTATGTATGTATATATGTAGATATAATCTTAATAAACGTTTATAAATACATTTGTACGTACGATATAAGCAATGGATTGTAAATCTGATCTCATATATTCTCAAATACTTATTATAATTACAAACAACTACAACAATTTTAAGAATTTTTATATAAGCATGTATTTTTGTATATTCTTGAAACATTTTGCTACAGAGTACACTCGTGGCCATGCAAACCTTACCACTGTACGCTCTTAAATTTTTTTGGACTTTTTCGTTTGTTCAGGATTTTCTTACATTTTTTTTTTAGTTTTTAAATTATATTATCTAATTACAATTACAGTTTCTAAGTTATTACAATTAATGAACAAAACACAAATTAGGGCTTTGCACACTTAATAGTTGTATGTATCAAGAAAGGAGATGAGTTGGAAGCGGGCGACTGACTGTGGAAGCTATAACATGAGTAAAAATCGAGATATCATAATGAAACATGGTAGACATGTTCCCCGGCACCACAAAAACATGATATTGTAGATGGGCGTAATCAGATGGGTTCAAAAAACGCAATTAATTTAAAATCTCAAAAGTCATAACAAAGCATAAAATTAAGACAAAGATTGTAAATTATTTGAATTAATAAGACTAAAGAGGTTCACTTGTGGTTTGAAATCTTATGCACCGCCTAATGAGCATAATTTATATAACTTCTAAACCGCTCAAGTTAAATAATTCAAACTTGCGCAGGATAATAGGTTTTTTTTCAGCTCTTCTGACGACAGTATTAAAATGAATGAAATCGTACGATAATCCCTCCCGCTCCCATATATAATGCGTAGATGGCCTTTTCTATTTCGGGATTATAAAAAAAAAAATTTATGATAGAAAATAGCTTAGGTTTTTTCCAAGGTATTATCCATTAAGGCATATATATACATTCGAATGCGTTTGAACCAGTTCTCGAAGCTTATTTGCCATCCTGATTGAGGTATCCCCAAAACATGTGTTCTGAACCCATCAACCGGTGTCACAAAACGTTGACCTTTTAGTTTATTTTTTTCTGTACGGGCATATAAAGAAGTTATTCGGTGCCAAGTAAGAACTTTACGGTAAATGAATCATCAGATCGATGCTTTAAGTGTTTAAGGGCGTTGCAGTCTACTTGTATGTCTGAGAACTCGCAATGTCGTTGTGAAGAGAGATCCGTCTTCGTTGGTTTTCTTGAAAGACAACTGGCAAGCAAATTCTTTTATACCACCTAGAATTTACTACTCCGTTTTGTTATACCACTGGTTGCGACATGTTCAGTTTTCTAAAAAATACAGGCAACCATTTGCTCGCTGTGTGTGCGAACAGCTTTCTTTGGATTCGGCACATTTTGAAACACCCATACAGTCGACTTCGGCTTACTTTCGGGTTCATTCGTATGAATCCATGAATCAGCCTCTGTCACATTGTCATAAACTTGTTGCGAAGCACCGTTATCGTATTTTTTAACACTTCTTCCGGCAAATCGAGACGAGCCTTTTTTGAGCAATTAACTGTGTAGCATCTGACATGAAAATTTTTTTCTGCAACCAAATGTTGATGAAATATTGAATATATGCTAGTCCCACTTATGTCTATAGTATATATGTATAATCCCACACCAAGGTCACATGACTATTTTGCAATATCACTTTGCGCACAGCATCAATATCAATCATCAGATTTTGGATGGCATCCACTAAATCCATCTTGGAGTGATCTACTTTCCTCGATTGGATTCTCCATATCATCGATGAACGCTGGTCTTCGCGCGAAATTGTTTTTGATTTAGTTCCATTTTTTTGGCGAGATGCATATTTTAGGTTACTACAAACAACGGAAATAGTGCTCGTATGTCAAAGCATTCTGAGTATGTATAACATCAAAAGTATTGGACTTTATGATACAGTTGTAAATTGCCAGATTGTAACACTAGGGTCGAAAAATTCCGACCTATAAGAGGCAACCTGCATAACGGTTTTGTTAAAAATAACCAATATATAAAATTATTACTAAATACATTGAGACATTAGATTTAACACCCGAGATAGTACAAAGGGGTTTTATAGAAGCCAATGTCAAAATTGGACAATGGGGGGTACCGCACACATTATGGTGAAATTTTGTTTTTGTTAAGGGATACAATGTCCAGCAGTAATCGGCAAGCAAACTAGCACTCCAATTGTCTTGGTACCATTTCTCCATAGCAGAAATGTCTTAATAAAATCGTCTCACGTTCGTCACTTACGGTCCCTAAATTTTCGAGGAAAAATCCAGATGGGAGTCCAGAAAGTGAATTTTAGGGGACATGTAGCAATCCATTTTTTTTATAGGCAGTAAGTAGTTCAGCCACAAGATCTTTGTAATTTTCAGCTTTCACATTTCGAAGAAAATTTTTAACAACGCTTTTAAAGGCACTCCAGGCTTGAATTTCAGTTTCATTAAGCATTTCTTCGAATGTTTTATCTTTCATTAGTTCTCTTATTTGCGAACCCACAAATATGCCCTCCTTAATTTTTGCTTCACTAACTCTTGGAAATTTTTGTTTCAGGTACAAGAACCCTCTTCCATTTATGTCCATTGTCTTAACAAAATTCTTCATTAAACCCAATTTAATTTGCAAAGGTGGTAGAATTACCTTTTTGAGATCAACTAGAGGTTCACTGGTAAAATTTTTGTGTCCCGGAGTGAGTGCCTGAAGTACTGCTCACTGCTCGGGGTAGTTATGCGAATTCGCTAAATAGCCAGAAGTTACACGAAGGTTAATCAGGCGAATGCGGTGGTTGCGGCACGATATTAGTTGAAAATGTGGCGAAATGATCACGAATAACCAATGCAGTATGAGATGGTGCATTATCGCATTTCTTTGTTCAATAAATTCAGACATAGTAAAAATCGAAGAATTCACTTTTAGAGCTTCACAAAACGATGAATTAAATTTTACACCTGTGATGATACAAGAGAACTTTATAGAAGCCGATGTCAAAAATGGACGATGAGGGTGTGACGCCGTCCACATTTCAGTGTAAAGCCTTATCTCAGGACCTACTCTACCAATAACGACCAAATTTGTTACATAATGTTATCTTAACATTTCTATCTTTCAGTGTGAAAATAAGCGAAATCGGAATACAACCACGCCTAATCCTATATAGTTGAAAATGAAGCACCAACGAGTGTATCGGGATAAAGCTTTGCCCGAATAGTGCTTTTAAAGTAGACCACCTGGTGACCAAAAAGTGTTAAAATCCCACCAAAACTATTAAGTCCTCAGATACCAAAAATGTGGATCAATGTTCCAATTACTAACTTTTTATCGAAAATATCAGTTAATCCTTGCGATATATTATGGAAATTCGGAGAGAATAATAGTTTGCTTATGTAGTTATATGTCACAAATGGTTTAAATCGGATTAATAATTTCTTTAGGCCCCATATACTTACTAGAAAGATTTTCGAACTTCCAATTTACTGTGTACCGTATATATCGTCAGATGTGTGAGTTGTTTTAATAAAATTGAGGGATTTTGATTTAATAACGGTGCAATCAAAAAAATTCAACGAACAAGGTTTTCGCTCGTATAAAAATGTACGTAAACTATCGACAATCACTTCAATGCTCCTCATTGGCATCAAAAACAGAAGCAAACCACCGGTGACACCACTTGCCAGCGCTAGCACTTTAAAATTTGAGGTTATGTTTAATAGTATGTTGCCAACATGGTCTACTGAATGTTAAATATTTACATTTCTGAATGAAATTTGTTTATATTTGCGCACTTTTGCATTTAGTAGCCTTTGCTGTTTGTGCCATGTTGCATGTTGTTGTAACCATTGAAGCGCTCAACATCAACCACATCAGACTGTTGCACCTCCAGCTAACAAGGCAAAGCTGTGCGTGGGTCTACCGGCCTTCGTGTAGTAGTGGGTGTAGGCCTTAAATGTGGCTTGTAACTGGATATTGCCATCGGCAAACAAAACCAGCATTAATGTTGTTGCCACCACCAACAAGATTATATGTTATGTGTTCTTCTGCTGGTTTTTGTTATACTGCATTGTTTTTTTTTTAGTTGTTGCGGCCGAAAGAGTAGTGCGTGTTCATTTTATTTGCATTACATTTGTGCAATTTTGGTTATGTAGCTGGTTAGTTAGTTCATTTGTTGTTGCCGTTGTACTTATGCTGCACAACTTCTCATTGTTGTTACTTGTACAAAGTTGTGTTGCATTTGTTTGTTGATTGGTGTGCTGCTGGTTGATTCTTTTGAGCAAGTCAGTTTGGTGTTTCGCCTTTGGCAGAACATGCGGTCTTTTGTTGTTGCAAATTTTTTCAGTTTTTGTTGGTTTTATTTTCAGTTGCAGATCTCGTATTTGTTTTCTACGATTTCATTCAGTGTTTGCAAAAATGGGGAGAGAAAGATAGTATGTATGTAAATGGTGAAAATTTTTGTGACATGGGAGTACTTTTATTTTTATTCTTACTTCAGACTCATATTTGGTGGATTTTAGTAATGCTTTATGAAGAATAAAAATTGCTTGTCAATAATATTTCTTTTAAAGCAGAAGCAACCGATGTAAGTATTCATTCGAATTCGCATGTTGCTCTCAAATTTTTTCATTGATACCCATTTTTTTAAAAACTTATATAACATATTTTAATGAAAAAGAATATATATATGAACAATAATTGAATGTTTACTTTTCTCATCATTATTGCTTTTTCATACCATTTTAAGTATGTTATGTTAGGAATGTTTAGGTAAAAGTCCATATTACCGGCACAAACTCAAACTTGGTTATCTGACTTGACTCCGAAAATAGTTTTAATCAGAATTTCGACATATTTAACAACGGTATAATATTAATTCGTAGTTCTAAGTTCTACTAAGAACACTTGACGAGTTTAGTGATCGAAATTAGACTGACTCCAATACGAATGCTCTGAGACTTATTAAGTGAAGCAATAGAAGGTCATCAATAGTTTAAGAAATATACTACTTAATTAAGGTGATTGGTTTCAGTCTTATACAATAGATCATCTTAAGCTGTGATGTTAAATTTAAAATAAGTTATCAACAATCACTAATCTGCTATTATGAGTTAGGTAGGTAGGTAGGATGTCCTTTGTGAAACCACGAGCAGTAAAATTCCTTCATCATATTATGTTCTCTCTGAACTACAATGTGCTTTTAAAGAAAATCATCAATGCAAAAAGTGTTATATCTGTAACCTCCGAAACATCACCACGAAGCCCTCGGCCGTTATTGGCTATTTTCTTCCTATACAAATCTTTTCATTCGCATAAGAGCCTCCGCTGGCTAGTTCATCTGCATCACAAATACCAGGAATGTAACTCAGTCCTGGAATATATTGCAGGTTTATTCTGAGATGATCAAGACATTATTTCACTATCTTTGATGAAACCATAAGAAACTGACTTCAAAGCCTTACTGAAATGTCTGGGGGTAGTAAATGTGAAATAACCTAGCCTGGCTTTCTTCTAAAAACACCACAGATACATATACTATCTGGCCTTTCCCACTATATCTTAGCGCATTTTTTTCCCTAATTGCTCCTCATACCAATATACCTTATGTCATAACCGGCTTTACAACTGCTGTGTAGAGTCAATGAGTTAGCTAAAGCGTTACAGCCCTTCGATACGTTGCTGTTGTATAGTAAGCCAGGGTATTCCGTAATTAACCTCTAACCGAAAACACCACATCAGCAGCGCAGGAGAAAACACCCTTTTCTCTAGATCCATATATATTTTATTATATTACGATCCTGAGACCTGGTGATAACAAGCCTCTTCTTTGGACAGATCTGAATACTGTATGAATTCCCAGCGTTGAATCTATTGATCTGCCTATTTGCATCCGTTCAATCAATTTCCCGAGAGATTCAGAGATCGTCAAATCAAAAATCTGAAACAACTTAACACAACATATCAATATAATATACTCGTATAATGGGAATTCATTTGTCAAAATAATATTTTAGTCTCCACGACAGTTCATAAGCCATTCTCTCAGTTTGTCTGTTTATACGCGAATAAATCCCTTCTTTTTCCGATTTACATATAATTCTCTTTCCAGCACACAGAATACAGAATACTAACTTCTGTCAACCAATGTTTAGGCCAGTTAAGCTATAAAAACTAATAAATTTTATAATCAACTGAACAGTTTAGTCTAAAATAACTAAATTTAATTACATCCTTTGCGGTTCAGGTTGAACTCAGCTGAAAAAATCGGTGATCGACTGCGGTGAAAACTTTCAGCTATAGCCAGGAGATTTTAGTAGAATATCCGAGTATAGCTACATACTATATATACATTCCAAAACTGCTCCTTCTGAACGCGAAGTAAAGAACTTGATATCCCTAAGCCTCTGTTGACTGAAAAATTTGTGACAAAGCGCCTCTCTTGGGCGCATGAGAATATTGATAGAGATTTTGAAAATGTCATTTTTACTGATGAATGTTCTTTATGGGCACGTTCTGTCCTCACGTGAGCCTGGTCAACTTCTACCAATAGGCTTGTTCAGCGGACCGTAAAACATGCAATAAAGGTGCATCTTTGGGGCTGCTTCTTAAAGCAGAGATTCGGCACTTTGTACTTCTTTACTGACAACCTAAATGCCCAGAAAATGATAAAAGTCTACAAACGGGCTTTACTGCTATCTGCCAAACGATGGTTCATCAGTGTTTAAATGAGTTACGCGTCCACCCACTCTACCCGGAAAAACTGGCCCATTTTAGTAAGATACAACTAATATACCACAGTCGATGACACCATAACACATACATTACCACACCACATAACTCACCACGCTTCTACATCAACCCACCAAACATAAAGCGTGGTCCGCTGAGCAGGTTCAAGTTTATTCGTCACCTGTCGTTCGCCTATAAACACGTCAACAATTCGATCTTCTTCGCCACTTTATATTCTTACACTCCGCCGTGTCGACACCTCACGCTATTCTCCTCCAATTGAGCGATTCAACCACGATCCGTAAATCAGAAAAAATGAAGATTGGATTCTGCAGGAGGACAACGAGTGGAAAACTCAATCTGGCATCGTTACATTGGATTGGCCGTCGCAGTCGCCCGATGCAAACCCCATTGAAAATGTGTTTGCATATATTAAACAGAAGCTTCGTGGAAAAAAATTAGTAGAAAGCATGCCTCGGAGATGCCAGGTAATTATCGACGCCGGTGGTGACTGGACCAAAATGCATCATTGTTTGTGATATGTACAATGTATATAAAAAATATGTGTGTTTCATAAAATATTTTTGTTTTTAAATTAACACTACCACGCTCTTACTTGACTGACTGTACATATATACTATATAATTCTGAAACCTCTTTCACGTCTTTAATGTCGCTTAAATAACCCAACACCCAACATAAAGGACGTTTCGTAAAATCAAATATCAAATTCTCGCCGAAAACATGTCGTCACAATACCAAAAATAGCCCATAAAAGTAGTAACTTTTCTTTGTTGCAGCACACAGGCACAATTAGTCAGCAACATGCCACGCATAGCGCCGCTCAAACCGCCGACAAGGACACACACGTACATACAACAACAAGGAAGGATAAGGATAAGTATGCAAGTGCCTACTTGTACGACATATACACACACAGACCCACATTTGCATAGCAGAGCAGGGGCTTAAGAGGCGGCAAGTGGCAAAGTCAATTTCGTGCCGGTTTTGTTGGTGTTGGTGTTGGTGAGTGAGTGTTAGAGATATGCAAATTAATGTTTACTCAACAATGGGACAACATTTTAAGTAATTGGATCTCCATTTAGCACTGTTTATGATCTCACAACACCAACAACAACACCCACTACCACTACTACTTACTACTACTTCCACATGTAAATGGAATAGTTCAGCGTACATGGCGTACATATATTCACACATACATACTTTCACCCATACCACAGTGTGTTGTACGTGTTTAAGCAACAATGACTTTAACAACTGTTGTTCATTGTGCCACAAAA
This sequence comes from Bactrocera dorsalis, assembly GCF_023373825.1. NCBI lineage: Eukaryota > Metazoa > Arthropoda > Insecta > Diptera > Tephritidae > Bactrocera > Bactrocera dorsalis. Next base: position 40,423,042 of record NC_064307.1, read on the forward strand.
TGTGCGACCAGCGGGCTCTACGAGCTAGTAGAAGGAATAAAGAATGTTTTACGAGCGGACTGAGTGAACGTAGCTGAAGCGGGCGGTTTGGTGCAACAACTTCTCAATGGATGTCTGTGTGTGTGCTTTGGTTGCGTAAAGTGGGCGTTGCATTTCAATCCAATCACTTGGAGAATTGTGATGCTTTTTAGTTACTTTGTAAGGATTAGACGACGCTTGAGAGTAGGTCGAAGTGGTAGTTGCTGCCAAGAGTAGTGTAAAGAAACAAGGCACATTTTGGTTTGCGAAAGGAAGTGGCAGCTGGTGACACACCATTCTTGCGGCCTCATATATGCGTGTTTTGCTAACAGATGAGCAATAAATATGTATGTAGTTGTGCTACAATTTCATTTGTCATTCAGAGCTTAGTTGGGATTTTAGAGAATTTTGAATTTCGTTTGCAATTCGGTGGCCGACTCATTACATTTTCCATTATTTATGCGTATGTTCGACATTGTACCGTCATAGTTGTTGCTGATGCGTACATCACCACCCTCACATGCTGGCTAGCAACAATCCGCTTAATTTAATGGTTTGCTATGCTGTAGTTTTTATACTCGTGCAACATGTGGCATATGGTAAAGTGGTTTTGTTCAACTAACGGTTGTTTTTGCTGTTTATGCGTCCGCCCGACCGTCTTTCTATCCGTATGCTCATATGTTTGTCCATGCCAGCGATTACTTGAGTAAAAATTAAAATGTAACATGTTTTTCAATAAAGACGCTACAAAAGTTGGCCGATAGGGACAGCAAACGACGTCATACCTTACCCCACCCTTTTAACATTTCTCTACAGTAAGGTTTGCCAGATCATCATAGAAAAAGATACGATCTAACTACGAGTCGAACTTATTAAAATTTACTATTAAAGTTTTTCGGAGTCGGTGGCCTTTAAAGAGCGCTACATAATCGTCCTGCCAGATCAACAATTTAGCGTCGAGTGGAAAAATTTGAATCCAGGTACTGGTGTAACAGGTGTAATTGAGGTACATTAAAAAACGTTCCCGTGCCAGTGAGACAAAGAAGTGACCATAGTGTCGAGAATATTACTGCCGCCAGCGCACCAATTGAAGAAGACCCAATTAGTCTCTCACACGTCATACTCAAAAGTTGGACGTCTCTGTGGCGATTTTTGCGAAAAGATCTTGGCCTACATCCTTACGAGATCAAATTGACACAAGAAAAGAAGCCGCTTGACCACCAGAATCCTCGTATGTTCGTGAATTGGGCTGAGCAACAACTTGAAAATAATTCGGATTTTCATCGAAAAATCATCTTCATCGATCAGGCTCATTTCCTTCTGAATGATGATGGTCAATAAGCAAAATATGCATCCTTTGCATCTCGAAAACCTTCCGGTTTGGTGCTGTTTATGGGCCGGTGGCATAATTTGGCCGTACTTCTTCCGTTATAATCAAAACCGGCACATTACTGTGAGCGGGAATCGCTACCGCTCAGCTATAACCGAATATTTTTGGTCCGAATTGGATGATATGGACTTGGACAATACAGGACGGCGTCAGAAGCCACACTGCCAATGTCACAATCGATTTATTGAAAACCAAATTTGGTGTACGTGTTATCTCACGAAATGGCCAGCCGTTGGACTATTTCCTATGGGGCTACGTCAATTCTATTTTCTATGCCAACAAGCCCGCGAGATTGATGAACTTCATACGAATACAGAAAGTGAAATTGCAGTAGTATCGGCCGATATAAAACCCATTGAAAACCGTCGAAAATTGGGTTCAGCATCTGGACTTTTGCCCGTAATGGCCATGCAAAAGAAATCACATCCCATACATAATGGAATCGAATATACTTTCACAGGCATATAGATATTCTTTGATATTCCGTTTTTCATGACTTCCAATTGATGTTTTCTGCACCCGAATTTCGAACTACCCTACTTGTTCTTCTTGCCTTCTGTAATAGCTGCTCCTGTCTGGATAAGAAGCATAAAATTTTATTGCATATTCGTGGTGGTGTAGTTGGTCGGAAAATATGCATACAAACACACATACATATATGAGAGTAAAGCTTAAAAGCACATTCCGGCGCCTCAAACACTTGTCCTTATTCGACTACAATACACAGATATGTATGGGTCCAGCCATCAAATTGTTATATCTAAATATTCGCTGAGCACTTGTATTTGTGAATGTGTTCCATTGTGCTGTAGTTGGTGGTGTAATATTACAAGATTTTAATAGTGTTCACACTAAGAGTGTTGCACATAGATATGCACACCCATATGTAGGACTTACAAGTCAAAATACTTGTCTATGCGTTTGCATGTGTATTTGTCTTGGTGAAAAGTTTCTTTTTTGGGGTTGCTTAAAAGTTTGTCTAACTGCTTGTCCTGCAGCAGCATACTTACTATTAGGTCCATTGTATTCGTGGTGTTGTTAATGGGTTTTGCCAATTAGACTGACAGTGAGTGTAATAAAAATCTATTATAACGGAATATTTCGCTTTTTGCATAGCTTTATAAGTATGTGTGAAAGATGTGGATTTTATGTGAGCTTAATATTCCTGGGGTTGCTTGAACTTTGACTTTAGTTATTTTCAAATTTAAATGTCTATTTTTTTTAGTTTGATACAATTAGTAAATTTAAAATTTTATTGAGGTTCATTGAGTTGTATTGACCTTACATCCAGCCTTATTTAGAACGATTTAGTAATTGCTATTTGTTTCTCGTTGAGGATTTTTTTATTCTATCCACATTGATTATATTTTCAATACGTATCTAGATTTACAGCACCAACTTAAGCTCTTTCAAAAAATTTTCTCTTATGACCAAAAACAAAACAAAGTTTCTGTTTTTCGTTTTCATCTCTCGATAATGTTCTTATACACAAACGTTTTTAGGGAATGCATGTATTTCAGATATGTGTCACTCGCATGGAGAAAGGCTAGTGTAGTTTACATACCGAAGGCTGGTAGAAACAACTCAACCTGCTAAAAAGTTTACGCCTTAACTTCCTTCCTGTTAAAAACGCTAGATAAAATCTTGGACGTGCACGTTAGAGCTCCTAGAAGATTGTCGCGTATATATTATATTTATATCCAAAGGGTTCTTGAATATAAGGAATACGCTCTTGGAGCATATGTGAACATCTCTAGGGCGCCTCTACGGAATCTATTCTGAATAGTATCAAGTCAGTAGGTGTTGATCCTGCTATACAACGCTGGATTAGGTGCCTTTCGACCTTTAGAAGGATAAGAGCAGAATGGAACGACGCTAGAATGACCAAAGAAGTCTGATGATAGTGGCTTAAGCGGACGACGTTGCCATCTTAATAACGGGTGGGTGTCTACAGACATTAAGCATTATTATGACCACCTCCCTCAATACAGTCCAGAATTGGGCATCGCAAGCGGGTCTGGGATTGAACCAAAAAAAACGGATTGGTTTGTGTTCACAAGGAAGTACAAAATTTCTCTATGGTAGTTCCCTTAGATAAATAGGACATAACTCTCTCTTAAGGACTTCATTAGGTACCTTGGGGTAATCGTGGACAGCAAAGGTATAACGTTGAAGAAATAATGAGAAAAGCTGACAATGCTTTACATGTGTGTAGGAAAAAGCTTGGAATAACCTGGGGCTCTCCCCCTCTCCCATGCACTATAATCATATGAGATCTACAAAGTATGATACACTGGAGAAGGTATCGATAGCCTGGCCACTGATTCTGTTAAAATTCATGTCAACGCAGGCACCCTGAAGGATAACTACTCCTAATGGATCAGTAACTGAACTCCACCTGGTATCGCAAAGGACCAAAACTGGTCTATGCATGGCTCATTGCCCTTCAGATTAACCTAACCTAAGCAATACAGCTTATCATCCACTCGATCGATAGTTGTAGAAAGAGCATATTTTATTGGTGTTGTAAATCTTCGTTAAATCCCTGGAAATGTGTGGTTTTCGATATACAAATAGATAGACTGATAATATCATCCTACAATTGTTCAGTTTCCAATATTAAATATTGGTTTCCACTTACCACGAATTGCCGTTTCTCAAATGTGACTGAATAATTTAACTACATACATCGGTTGGTAGAATCTTAAGTATTTGATGTATCTTAGCGTTAATAGCTTTTCCGATCTCAGGAGTTGTAAACGATTCGATGATCCACCATCCATTCCTAATTACGGAAGTCGGAGTATAACCTATTCCATAGATACTTAAATAAAGATCAACGTGTTATTGAAGGTGACGGCGAGTAACCTCAAGCTAACCATGTCAAGGTAACCAGAATGAACTAGATCTTGTATATCCGCACAAAAAGAATTATTTCGGCACCGTTCCGATTTTATGGTGACTTAACCCTAACGATTATTTATGAGGTCTTCCTTCTATCACAAGCCCGTGATTATTACGAGTACCATTATGATATTTATCGCAAATCGTGACGATCGTGATACCACGTCTTTGCTATAGAAAAGATATAAATGGCACAATATTTATGAAATACCCGACGCTTTAAACATATCAAAGGAATATGGAGAATATATCGTCTCCTTCTTTATTGGTGTAGACATTAATTACGCGGTTTAGTTTACAACAGCGCGTCGTTCTGCCTTTTCGCTATTTGGCACCATTGGAGATTCCAAGAGTTGCCAGATCCCTCTCCACCTGGTCTTTCCAACGGAGTGAAGGCCTACCTTTTCTTCCCCCTGCGGGTACTGTGTCGAATACTTTCAGAGCTGGAGTGTTTTTGTCCATTCGGACGACATGACTTATCCAACGTAGCCGCTGTTTCTTAATTCTTCGAAGTAAATGGCGCACAGAGAACTTTCATCACTTGAACTTCAACACATGGCTCCAGTCTCCAGTGAAGAACATATAGTTGATGAATGTTTGGGCATACAAAAGCACTCCACAAAGTATACCTACAACTTGAGCTCATCATTTGGTCAGTTGATGCGGTTCATGCAGAGTTTAGAGCTGTTAATTCGGTATAATGCCGGGTTTTGTGTAAATGAAACATGACTACAGTAATATCTCGATTTAAGTTTTTGTCGGTTCCGAAAGATTGCGACGTAAATCGAAACGACGTTAATCAAATTTGTAGTTTTCCATATGATTATGAAAAAGGCAAGGTTATTGGTTGTTTCAAATAAAGTACATAAATGCACATTTAATTGAATTACATACTAAGAAATGTATTGAATATAGATAAAGTCCATAAGCACATAAAAAGAGTTAAAAACTATAGCAATTAAGAGATACATTATATTCACTTTACATAAGTGTATTTCAAGTGTAAAAAAATTCGACAGATGAAATTCAGATCCTTTTTGGAATATCTATGATAAATGTACATATTACATACTCGTTTGTATGTAAAAAATAATAAGTTAAAATATGAATTCACTCCAAACTTGAGCACTAAATAAAATAAACGTACTTAAATTTTAGAATATCTCACTCCTCGAAGTTTTCATTTGGTATCAATACTTCACACAAAAGCTTTTGCAGATCATCGTTGGGAAGACTTCTTTGGCTTGATGAAGTAGTGTCTGCTGATGAAATTTCAGACACGAGCATTTTTATATCATCGTCTGGAAGACTTCGCTGGCTAAATGTCTGTCCTTGGGTTGATGAAGTAAAGTCCTCTGATGAAATTTCAGACATGATAATTCGGATATTCTCGTCTGGAATATTGCGCTGCGAGGTTTGGTATTGGCTTGACGAAGGAGTATCGCATGATAAAATGGGCTTGAAAAATGAATCAATCCGCTTCTCTGACAAAAATAGTTTCTTTTGTGTAAACAAATCTTTGTAATGTTGCAAGCTATTGTTAATTGAGTTTCGTGTTGAGATAACTCGCTCTTCATCTTTGTCAAATTTTTCAAAAATATTGATCGCTTTCCGTATGTGGTTAAAAGCCTCTGATAGCTTTGAGCTTGGGAATTGTGAACGTTCCCTCTCATTTTCGACCATCGAATTTTCTAATAGATTATCATCTTTATAAGGAGTATCTGTCAATGCCAATGCTTCTGCGTTAGTTAATGGTTCATAACCTGTTTCCAAGATATCAATAAGGTCGGATTCATCAACATCTGTGAAGCCAACAGTGTGCGCTAAGTTAATTAGTTCTTTATTTAAATCGTTGCAATTTAGTTTAGTTTAGTTTAGCAGTCATCCAAACTTTTTTATTGGATTTCCAAACAACAGGGAGATCTTCTTTTTTAATATTTTTCATAGCTCTTGGCGTCTCAGACTTATATATCAACAAGGGCTTAAGCTTCATATCACCTGCAGCATTTCCTCCAAGAAGAAGTGTAAGTCTGTCTTTGGAAACTTTTGGCCCGGCGGCCGCTCTTTTTTATATTATAAAGTTGGGATCTTTTTTTAAAGTTTTGCAGCCACCCATCGCTCGCGGTGAAACAAAAATCTTCACAATCTGTAGTTGTTAACTTTACATCATTGGAGTGGATGCACTTGTGATGATCTTTTGTTTCCTTTTTATGATTGTCCTTACGGTTGTTGAAGGCAAACCCATAACGCTAGCTATATTAAAAGCCTTTTCGTCCTTATCATGGCGGTGAATGACTTCCATTTTCTTTTTAATAGAAATAACATTTCGTTTCTTTTTTAATTGAACTGCACGAACACTTTTAAATTTACGTTTTGAACTCATTTTCACTCTTTTATGCGTGTTATCAGCAACACTTATAAAAATCAACTGAACGAGTTCATGAAATATATTTCCAAAATTCAAAATACATAAATGTAAGCAAGGGATTCCCCAAATTCATATTTTATACAGGCGACGTAAATCAAATTGACAACGTAAATCGCGTGTAGAGGTCACTAATATTTTCACAACGTAAATCAAGACAACGTTAACGAAGCAGACGTAAATCAAGGTATTACTGTATATCGTTTCTTTGAGCGTTCAACCATCATCTAGGTGGATTGCACGTGATTAACCAAATCCAAAACACGGAAAACACAAAAGGCGGCAGATAAAATTTTAGTATCTATGTATGTTCATCATATCCAAAAATAGTTTTGAAAATTTGGAACCTAGGAACTAAGTTACATGCAACTTTCTGTATAAAGATTGAGAAAAAAGTAGAAAATTTATATTTCCCTTAATACTTTCCTCACTGGTTTGAAAGCTGTTATAAATGGAAGATATTTATTGTATCGTTCGTTAGTTTTATTTTAACTCCAAGTCTGCTGAATAAAAACTACACGCATTTTAACACATTTACCTTCTAAATTCCCACACCTACCCAAAATGTAAGCTTTGGAGATTTGTCAGCTCAAGCGCATAATAAACAAAGAAAAACATATTGAACGCAACAAAACGAACCCGAGATGAGCATCAAGAAAATTGAAGAAAATCAATTTGGTACGAAACGAGATAAAGCCATATTAATAAAAGTGAGCTAACAACCTTTTTTTCGAACACTCAAGACAACAGAAAAGGCAATCTCACAAACGCTTTTGTTTCGTTGGCTTCTGCAGCAGCTTAGTAATCACAGTTCGATAACTTAGCAGCCACGCACACTCAACCACATACACCCACAAACGCATGCACACGCATTGACCCTGCTAATCTCTGAGCCAACAGGCAAACAAATCTTCATTGTCACCAACAACAAGCAATAGACACTCAGTGGAACAATGGAAAGTGTAGCAGAAAACTAATAAAACTCTGTCAAGTAAATGTTCGAAAAAAACGCACAAAAAATGGGACAATAAATGAAACTGAACTCGGTGCAGTGCCAGAAACAAGAGACCCGAGCAGTCAGAGAGTAATGAAAGAAAGGAAATTCAATTCGCGATAAGCATCTAAAGAGAAATATCTAATAAACTCAGCACAGACTTGAACACGCACACGACCGCTGTTTTGCAGCAGCCGACCGACGGATGGACGGACAAAAAGACAACAAGCGTAAGTGTCCATTGGAGGCGAATTGTATGTATTATGGGAGTAACAGAGAAAAAAAACAGTAGCAAAGTTGATAATTGTAAATGATCCCTGCAGAATGGAGGCTGAGTGCTGTCTGCCCATTTTTCACGCAAACACACACACACACAGATGCACTTATCGAACGAAAGTATAGTGAACACACACTTGACAGCAATCGTAATGAATTCTAATCCAATCGGAGCGGCGAGAAATACAGGTAGCCGACATTAAACACCTTCGCTTGCCGAAGTCCCGGCCACAGCCTCGCCTTCGCCTCACAGCAATTTACACTTTACCTAATTTGTGGCATGCCGAAGATGACAGCGGCGGTAATTATGCACGACGAGCGGAGGGTACATACAATGATGATCGGCGTGTACGAGACGCGGACCATTGCGACAGGCGTAGCGCTGCGGCGCAAATTTGGAGACACTTTTGATCATTGATCGCGTTTATCTTGATTTTCGACGGTGATCGCGGCGGGCGCGGGATTAGGCGTTGCATGTGGAGTGATTTGATGCGGAGCGGTGCGGTGCGTTGCGGTGATCCTCGTCAGACATTTGTCGCTAATGTGTTTTAAATTGAATGCGCCGCAGCCATTTCAGGCATTTCGGCAGCTCCTTTCCTGCCAGCACTCAGTCATTCAGACGCATACACACACACTTCTATATGTAAGTACAGGTGTTTGTGCTTCGAGATCGAGTTGCGATAAGCGTGATCTTGCGCTGTTTGTTTTTTTCGTCTGACCAATTTTATTGTTAATAGTTGTTGTTATTACCAATGGCTTGGGTCCAGTGTCGCCGCATTCGTAGTTAATGGACTTACCATGTTCCTGACCATAATATTGCCAAGAAAAATGACTCACGCTTGAGGCTGTAAGCGCTGTGCGCACCGCCGAAGACCATCATGGTCTCGATTTGATCGGTTGGCGACAACAACACACATATTTATGTACTTTTATACAAGTGTGGCTTATTTAAGATCTGCATCGGCCGAAATGTGCATTAAGAAATGTAATTGATGCGATTCCCGAGATGCGGCAAGATTAAATGACGGCGCACAAGTGAAAGTGCAGACAGGTTTGCTGGAAATTACAGAGGATTAAGTAAACGCTGCTCATTACATTATTTGTTGCTGTGTAAAATGGCATGGTAATGCAAGTAAACATGTCGATTGTGGTTTTAACAAAATATTTGTGAGATAAGATGACTTTGGAATCACTTTAAGTGGCGGCTTTTATAATCCTTTTATTGAAAGCGCTGCAAAATATTATTTGGTGGGTATTGAATTACATATGTATGTATGTAAATATAAATTTCAACTTTTGTTTTTGTTTTTATAATAATATTCGAAATTTCACTCAATACAAATAAATAAAATAATAAAAAAATAAATTATTTCAGGGCTGTACGGCGGATGACCCATCAATTCGACATTTTGGCCGGTCAAAAAGGCGCTGGTTTGAACCGATGTGTGAGAGCTCGCATTGTCATGGTGCACAATGATTCGTCTTCTCTTGTTCGTTTTTCGAATTTCTCCGAAGACTACAGGCAAACAAATGGTGGTGTACCACTCAGAATTCACGGTCCTACGTTGCGCAAGCGGAACAGTCGACACATGAACAGTTTTGCCGAAGAAACAGGCGACCATTTGCTTCGAAGCGTTTCTTCCACGAACAACTTTCCTTGGACGACCTTCACGGAAATTCGTCTTTGAGCGAGCGTCGGCCACGATTGAATTCGTTGTACCAGTTTTTCACAGTGCTATACGATGGTGCTTCATAGCCATACAAAGATTTTAGTTCATCGATGCACTCTTGTCGTGATAATCCACGTCGAAAGTTGTGAAAAATGATCGCTCGAAAATGTTCACGAGTTAATTCCATTTTTTGGCCGAGATGCATTTTTTAATTCCCTGTAAATAAAACAATTCATGATTAAATGACAAAACGTTCTGAGTGATGTTATGCTAAAAAATGTCAAACTTTCCAATGGAAATGCCAGATTGCATCTGGCAACACTTAGTGTATTAAATAGAAAATATATTGTTCCTACACAACTTTGTACTATTTTCATCTATGTAAATAGTGACCTTTTAAGTTTTTTTTTTGTAATAAAACAACATTCACCACATTTTTCGACGGTTTCCTAAGAGAGGATATTTGAGTTTCGGAAATAATAGAAAACTGAGGAATAAGGAAGCCAAATGATGAGCTTTTTTAAGATCAGATAGAATATATTACTTTGGAGCATACAACTATGAGGAAAAAGTAGTATGACTTTGGTAGTAATTTTGGAATTCTTAATTTATTCTTCAAAGTCTATGCAGCCTCCTCAAAGTAATCCCTCTTGGCCCCAATACACTTGAGCCAACGTTTTTTCCAATTCTCGAAACACGTGTTAAAGTCAATTTCTAGTATAGCCTTCAAAGCGTGTAGGGCCTCACTTATCACATCTTCAATTGACTCAAACCCGTTTCCCCGGAGTAGTCGTTTGAGTTTGCTGAATAGAAACGTCTCACACCTAGTTAAATCAGACGAATATGGGGTAGCGGCACGATATTGGTTGAATATTTAGTGAAAAACTCTCAATGCAGTATGCGATGGTGCTTTAAAGAAGTGCCAAAATCAAGAATTGTCGGCCAATAATTTCGATCTCTTTTTGCGAATAGCTTCGCGCAAATGTCTTATAGTACTCAAATGGTACTCCTTGTTGACAGTTTGGCGGGTCGGAAGAAAATCGGAGTGCACCACACCTCGATAAATGAAAAAAAAAACGAAAAAAATTCTCTGCTTTTCTCTTGATTTTTAACCTGCTTTGACGTGAGTTTAGACTGATCGTCTCTTTCTGGGTCATAAGCAAAAACTTAAGTCTCATCGCCAGTAATAATATCTTTTATGACATCTTGGTAGTCGGAGAGCGTTGTTTCACAGACATTAACGCGACGCTGTTTTTTGTAAAAAATTTGAGATCTTGTGTCCAATCGTGCTTTCACTTCTATTAGGCCCAAATGATCGTTAGAAATTGTTTTCAATGATCCTTCCGATATTCAAACGATGCCTCTCTCTGACTGTTAATCGTCGATTCTCCAGCACCAATATCTTTATTTTATTGATGTGTGGATTTTCAGTTGATTTTGATGGACATCCTGGAAGTGGTTCGTCGATGGGAATGTTAAATGAGCTCAGTTCGTCATAATATTCATTAATATATATACATATATATACACTGTATATTATACAGGGTTTGTCCGGAAAGTAATAGGACTGAGTCGATTTTAAAGAATTTATTGAACCAATCGTTACAATTCTTTAAAAACTTTCAAAATAGGCTTCTTCTGCGTCGATGCAACGCTACCAACATTTCCAAGTATTAAAGGCGTCACGGAAGGCATTCTCCGGAATAGCCTTGAAAGCCGAGGTACATGCTGCTTGGATCCCCTATGTCATCTCAAAATTCTTGCCTCTCATCGGCCTTTTCAGGCACGGAAACAAAAAAAATCCGGGGGTTACATCTGGGCTGTAGGGCGGCTATATCGCGGTTTCGGAAGCGTTGGGATGCGGGACTTTGTTAGGTAAAAAGCAAGAAAGGTGTAGTCGTGATGCAACTTCCAATCGGCTGCGATGTCTTGTCGGACCCGTCTGACCCTTTTTGATAAATCTTTATCTGGGCAATTAAACGAATACTTAGACGACGAAGTGTCGACTTCTTTCTATGTTTTATGCATTTTATTGAACAGCTTTGTCTGAGAGATTATGGTTGTAAAACCGGTCTCCAACCGGTAATTTTTAAGGGGAAGTATACAAAGTATACAAAATCTGAATAATCGGTTGTAAGGGAGATATATGTTAAATATGTACAAGCTGACCGATTCAAACAAATGATAACTGAATACTAAATGCGTCACCGTAATAAATTTCATTCGAATATCTCAAAAATTTACTAAAAAGTTTTCATAATCCCTAAAAAACGGAGGCTAAAAAATCACTGGCTCGAAACACACAGTTATCTATATAAGAATGATCCATAGAACATACCCCACATACCCGATTTTTTCATTTTTTTTTTTTTGCTCACTATGAATTAACCTGCCCTAATATATAGTACATTTGTGTTATCATGTGACGATCGCATGCTGGTTTCACCATATTCTAATTAGAGAGTTTCCCTCTATAACAATGCCACAGAGATGATAAAGTGCCAGCAGAATACTTCCGTTGCTGATAAACCAGTTATCTAGATTGCAATATTTCCACCAATGCTGATATACTATATGTAAGACTATGGATTTCTTACTGGAGAGATATGGTACTGTTTTGCTGTGAAATTTTCTGGAAAAAAGTTTAACTGTTTGAAGTTAAAAATTTGGGAAATTTGAATATATTTTTTCTTCTTCTCTAATGGCATTTTTTCACTTTAGCCACCCTTCAAACGGAGTTTTTTTTGGCTACCAAGATTACACGTGGTCTAAGACCGGAAGTCGTAAGCTGCTTGAGCTATATGTAAAAGAATCGTTTATTACCACTCCCAAGTGAATGGCAATCAGAAAACTTTCCTCACTTGCGTGAACATCTACACATGTCTCTCTCCTTCCTTTTACAGATGGCTCTATATACGTATCTTTTCTACTTTAAACAAAAATATCTGAAATCAACTTTAAGTTTATATTTTTCTGCGATCTAGCTCTATAACATATATTCTATACATTCATTTCTATATAGCCTACTTAAAAAAATTAAATACGAAATGACATTTGATTTTAAAAATAAATAATGAAACTTGAAAAAGTGAATAGTGAACATTTTTGACAGTTCTGATTAAAAAATGTACACTCTATCGAATAAATCATAAATGTATGTGTTCATAAATATTTTTTTCTAAATAGTCTTAAACAACTACCAACATTTTCCCATTTCCATTCAATTATTACCAACGATAATTACAAGAATGTTAACACTGTGAGCAAACAAAGCCCTAAAGGCCAGCAACTTTGGAACTCACAGCGAGCAACACAATGAAAATAAATATTTTTCAAATCACTTGCCATTCATTAGTCACCTACAAGTCAAACATAAACAGTAGGACCACCAACTGCCAATGGACAAGGTGTCACCGAGTGAAGCATCCCAAGGGTAAAGAAGAGTGCAAAGAATGCCATGACAACATAAAAATAATTTAATAAATAAAAAGCAGAAGTCAAAACACTAATCAAGAGACAGGAAAAAATAATAATTTTCAAAAATTGAATGGATTTAATTGTAACTGTAGCAAACAACACACGTGCAACATAAGTGCGTGGCAAGCAACAGAGTGGAAGAAAGCATTGTGCACTTTCTTCTAACAAAAATGTTGTGAGATCAGCAAGTTCATAAGAAAATTAATGTGTTCGTAAGTCCCTAAAGGAAAGTAAGCGGCCGTGCAACATGTAAACAACAAGCGTCAGCAGTCAAAATGACAATGACACAAAAAGTCAGAGATTTTCAAAAAAAAGAAGGGAACAGACTTTAGAATTTTTAAGTAAAAATTGTATTGAGGGAGAGTTTGTGAAATTGAACAAATGTCAGTAAATATGCATGTGAGTGTTTGTGTGTATGTGTGAGATACTTAACGCATATTTATGTATATATATTTACATGTATGTACATATGTATGTTTATAAACTCTCCTTAAAAAATCTCCTTTTATTGCACTTATAGTTTCGTCACTTTTGTTTGGCGCACGCATCCGTTGCCTTTCGGTCGCATTTGCTGTCATTTGATGCCAAGAAAGTCGAAAATTGCTCAACAGACACGCTGCCCACTTGACCTCATACACAAGTACATATATACGATGGTACACTCTTCTGTACTCTAAAGACTGATAAGACAGTGTCTGCCATTGCTATGGTTGTTGTTGTTGTATGCTGCTATCACACAAATGTGTTGCATATTGTGACTTTTGGTGAAAGTAAAGTGTCTTTAACTAAGAGTTATTTGATGCCTGTTTACTTGCCACACACACAACTACACATACATTACAATAACTATTGCTTTTAAGGTCCTTTCATTGATTTTCAAAGTGTGTACATGAGTGTGGTATCATATTGTTCTTGCTATTATTGTTGCTTGTTTACACAAAGTGAAAGGACATCGCCTACACAAACAGGCAAATACATTTCAAGTGTTCTCACCAGGGACTTAACAAGCAAGAAATTAAATAGAAATGGATCTACTTTTCCTGCTTTCATTCACTATGCCTGCATTTTGCTGTTGTTTTTGTATATTGTATGGAAAAATCACAACTTTTATTGCTTGTTTTCGTAGTGTTTCTGTTTTTGTTTTTTTGTTATTTTCTGTTATGCGCGCGTCCAGTGAGTTTGCAATAATTCTTGTGGTAATTAAATAAAAATATTTTCTCTAACAACTCGGGTGGCCGGCTCATTCGTTTTATTTTCCTACGAAGGTCTTGGGGGAAATTCTTACAATACCTAACCTTTTTGAACTCGTGGGATTTGATGTGAACAAAGGATTGAGATATGCAAACACACGCTACACATGTGTATACCCAGTAGGGAGAGTCTAAGTTAAAATAAAACATTTGAAAATAATAAGTAATATAGAGAGAACTACAACTAACCTTACACTATACAAAAGAATAGCGTTGCTGGCGACTTTAGATGCCCAAAACGCTTTCAACAGCGCTAGATGGGTGGAAATGATAAAATCACAGACTACCTCAGGGCTGTGGTGAGGAGCTACCAGAAAACTTCTGTACCAAACTAGAGAGGGATCTCGACAGATATGTCAGAAACAGCACAAGGATCCACTTTATGCCCAAACTTGTGGAGCAACGGCTACGACGATATACTGTAGCTACGCGGATGATATTGCAGCAGCTCGACAAATAGAATAATCACGAAAAAAGCTTATTCAGGTCATGATACGAACGCAAGCATGGCTCGATTCACATAACCTCAAACTCACTATGGAAAAAACAGAGCCATGTACCGTTCGAAATAAGTATGCAAACGACTACGGATATTCTTAGATCACAAAAACCAGTAAACTACCTAGGCTTAAGTCTGGACCCCAGAATAACCTTCAGGGTATAAATCCAGCACGTCGTAGGAAAGGCAGCGAAGTTCACCACCCTACTTAATAGACCAATGGGCAACATAGGAGAAGCCAGGCAAAAAAAGCGAAAGCTTAGGAGTTAATGTTGACGAGCTTCCCATTGTACGTAGCTGAGATCTGAGCAGATGTACTTAAAAAGCTCCGCAGCCGTCAGGGTTGCATCAGCCTACCAAACAGTGTCAAGTGATGTAATATTAGTTATTAGCGGTGGCGCCCCAATTGACCTTCTAGCATACGAAAATAAAAAGCTATGAGAGCTAAAGAAAACACCCGAAAATAGCAAGATCACAATAAAAGAAATAAAGAAAGATACAATAACAACATGGCAACGAGGATGGGAGAAGGAGATTCGCGGCATATGGTAGGCCAGACTATTAAAAGACCTAAATTTATGGATAAGCCGTAAACTTGGAGAAGTCGACTTTTCCAACAAGTGACTGCCAACTCGGCCGCATTCTTCAAAATTACTGCAGATTTATTTTCTAACGCTACAACAGCAACACCTGAACCTTTTTAAAAAATTGCATCGCGCAGAGGTGACAAAAGATATGCTCGACAAAAAATTACAGTTCATAACTATACATTCGGTTAATAATGACGCTCCAAAAATTAGCCGGAACCTATAATACTTCGAAAAAATGCGTCATAAATTAATGTAATACTCGTCGTTTTCTTTAATTACCGTGGTGTGGTTCAAGATGAACTCATTCCACAGGATCATACGGTCAAACTTAGCAAATGTCTTTTTGACATTTTTCTGTTTTCGGATGTGAAAAATCCGCTTTGGGGAACGTGCCAAGTCAAGGGTTGTGCTTTGGCTTTACAAAACCGTAGTTAAGCCAATACTGTTCTATGGTGTATTTGCTTGGTAAAGGACGCTTGGTAAAGCCACACTCGCTGAACAGGTGGAAGGTGTCTCCTTGACATCAGCGGTGCGCTACGTACAACAGCAACGTTGGCACTTAATGTCATTCTACATATAGCGCCATAGAAGGCAAGTGCATTGTTGCAAAGGTTATTAACAGCCTCCAGGAAGCTCCATACATTCAGGTTCCCAGAGTTCGACATTCCGATATTATCTCGCACTTCGTTTGTATCCTTGATAACTAGGACCACTGCGACGAGAGACCACTCCTAACGGCATATTCTCAATATACATAACTCCGAGGTATATATTGGCGGGGCGGAGTTACTGGAGAAGTGACATTTTCTATGATGGTTTGGGAGAAGGTTGGAGAGAAGTATTTTTTATCCAAATAAATTCTTATTATAGGTTGCCAGACCAGTGTAGTGTCTCTTAAGCTAATGGCACCCATTAAAGTAGCAGCAGCGACTTCTTTCAGGGTGGTAAGTATCCCCACCGACAGCAGAGCTGCTATACATTAAGCTCAAAGCTTGACAAGAAGTGACCGCACCAGCTGTGCCATCAAGCTACTTCCATATTAAACTTGTCTGCGAGTCTGGTCAGAGCCGAAGAGTCCGTTTTGTAAAAATATTCTTACTCAAATCCCATTAAGATGGGAGTAAGCTGGTCTGCCCGTCGTCGTGCAATCGGGCACTGGAGCTATGAGCCTCGCGCGACTTCAGCAACCAGTGGTCAACAATCAATACTTGTGGGGTTTCAAAAGTCTTCTGGTCCAGGGTGGAATGGGTGGAACGTAATGGTTTATGCAACTACCAGTTCTTTGCTTGGTTTGAAAGGTATCCTAACTGGACAATATCTCATTGTCATTTTCGCACTGAAATTAAAGACTTCGGACGACAAAGTTTGAGAAAGAAAGAGATTACGGGGAAAGATGACTTCCTACGAACCCGGCGTATTGGCAGGAGTAGATATTAGCCAGCTGAATAAATCTATGGGCATGAGTCTATTGAAGGCATTTTAAGTCATTTGCTGAATGCAGTCAACTAAGTCGGGTGTTATAAGTCTATGAAAAACTTGACTAAGCTATAATAAGGATTTGTATAAAAATGTTTTTTCTTTTGTTAATAAGGGTCAAATTTCCAACGGGGTATATGTAAAGTATGTAAATGGCAAAAATGTATACAAATTTATACAAATGCGTTCCGTATGTGAATTGATTTCTGTTGTGTCGCACACGTGTATGCACCAATGTCCCTTTTCCGCAAAGACAAGGGAACGCCAAATCTCACTTGCGCTCAAAACACATAGCCAAACATACATACATATAGACAAACATAGCAATATACAAGTATTCCTTAGCCATTCAATTCAAATGCATTTCACCAACATAATAAATCATATAAAACGAATGATTACATTTACTTTTTTCTTCCTTTTCAGATTATTTTCCGATATTAAATATTTCTCAGCGATTTTTGATCGCAAGACAAGCGAACATGACTGGCGAACATGGTCTCTCAGATCATGATGTGATGCCGATGCTAATAACTCAAAAACTCATATTAAAATGCATAAATTCGTGACAACAAACACAAAAGTAACAACAACAACACAACTACAAATAATACAGAATAACAATGCAATTGAAACAAAATGTCAAAGGATTGCTAAGCCAAAAACGATGAGTATGACAGGGCTTAGTAAATAAGAGAAAGGGTTATTCTTGCGGTGGCGTGGGATGTTTTTGAACTATCTCTCTTATTGAATTGGAAAAATATGTAGAGGGTGTGGGATCGAAGAAATAACACAACAAATTTGTTTATGTGTTTAAAAAAGGGGATACAATTCCTTTATAACTTTGTTGCCTAAGATGGGAACTTGGCTCAGAGAGGGTGTGACTATTCATTGATTTCAATTAAAAAGGATTTTTCAGGATAAAAAAAATATTTTATGTATTCATTTTCAAAGTATATAGATCATATTTGAAGGGTCGATACAGAAAGAAAACAACTCTCAATAAAACAAGTTTTCAGTGAAAATATATTTAAAGTGTTATTTGAAGGGGATTGGTTTCGAATTATTGAGGCCGTGGAGGTCTCTGTCAAAATTTCCCAAAATAGGAACTAGAAATTTAAATGGCTCTGTGAGCAGTTAGAAAATGCTTTTCACTCAATGATCCAATGAGTTATAGTTCTTTCAGTCACTCTAGAAACAAACTTCAGCGATGAAAAAACAACAAATCGAGAAGACTCTATTTTAAATACATGAACTTTAACCCAGCGAAGGCAGGGATTTAAAGATGTCTAAAGACATCCAATTTTTTGGCCTTGGTAGGCATGTGGATTTAATGCTGTCCAAAGCCATCAAGGCACTTATAATATGCAGATTCTTAGCTGGCAGATCCTGGGACTGCAATCCAGGTATCATAAAATGTATGCATACCATTATCGTAAGGCCTTTTGTCACTTATGGAGCAGTTACTTGGGCATCTAAGGCACCTGATTCTGGATTCCCCAGCATTCCATTTGCTTAAATGGGATCATATCACCTCAGTTGCACCCAGCAGGCTCCTGGAATTGTTCAGTGTGCTGTACCTTGGTGACCACATATGATATAAGGGCCCAATAGACCATAAGTCGCATTGGAAAACCTGAATATTTTATTATCTATCCATCTAAACCAGCGAAAATGTATATATACTAAATATTATTTAAGTGACATTTACGACCGCTTTGGTATCCATTTGTCGCGATAGATAGTAAGAATTAAGTAACTAATGCGATACAGAATTTTATTTTGCACAAAGAAAAAGTGGATTCGATTCTCTGTGATCCAGTTTCGTGACAGTAACATAAAACAACACAAAACGAAAGTCCTCAGTTACTCAAATACCAATAAACCACCGATGAATATCTGAATAATACTAAAAACACAAACTGAATCACCCTTTATGGGCATTTGATGGGTATAACCAGCAAATATGTAAGCTCTTTCCTCACTTTACCAAGATCTGCAGTTGTCAACGCTGGCGACAAACGATAAATGCACACAACAACGATTATCAAATATGAACAAACAACTGCGCCGAAAGCTCGCTGGCCCCCACACAGTACTCCAGCTGTAATGTATGTAAAAGCATTTTGTTTTTTTTTTCCATTATACGAAAGTAATTTCAGGCGCACGAGTGCCGGCCAACTGATTTTTTACTTCGATACTTCGGTGTACTCTTCTAACCGTGGCTCCAAGCTTCTTTCGCTGCGCACTCACTGACCCATTGCCGATTGCATGATATTTTTCACAGTTCTGTAAGCGAGCTCGTTTATTTGTTCGAATTAAAATTTATGCCGGTAAATAATGTCATCCGCAGCGCAGCGAGAAAGACATCGTCCAGAGCATAAACGACCGATAAAATTATGACAAAGTGGCCGACAACAAAAGCCTGAGAGATATTAGCGAAATATTAACGAAGACTTGTATATATTTATTTATGGTGCACAAATGCACAAGTTCAACAAGCGACGATCGCGAGCGTTCCTGCATCGATCTAGGTGACTTGGCCAGGTGAAGAGTGCCGGCGGGCGTGGATAACAAATGTATGCAGGGCGACAGTTGTTGCAACATGCAATGACAACAAAACAACACGACGAACAATGCAAACGGATAAACAGATGGCACGCATACTGTGAAGAAAGTTCGAAACTATATCAATTCGATACAGTTTTGTGGCTCTTCAGTGGGGTGCGGGTGTGAGGGAGCATAACCGACGATATGCAAAAAAATTTGTTTTTAACTCCATCAAAACGAAGTAGTTTTTTTGTTTTTTTCAAGAACTCTTTATTTAAATGCGGGTTAAGCACTGAGACGTGCGATCAGCACCAGAGGTAAATTCAAGCAATATTATTGCCAGTCGCAATGTTGCAATGGATGGGAAATTACAAAGTATTCGCACGCTATAGTTTGCTTTTAGTTTTTGAGAGTGGATCGAGCTAATTTTCTTCTTTGATAAATATTTATGAAATATTTGAAAGATCAGAGTTACAGGGTTTGCCCGGAAAGTAATAGTACTAAGTCGATTTAACACAAATGTATTGAACCAATCTTTACAATTCTTTAAAAACTTTCAAAATAGGCTCCTTCTGCGTCGATGCAGTGCCGGAAGGCATTCTCCGGAATAGCCTTAAGAGCCAAGGTGCACGCTGCTTGGATCTCCTCTGTCGTCTCAAAATATTTGCCTTTCATCAGCCTTTTCAGGCAAGCAAACGAAAAAAATCCGGGGAGGCCACATCTGAGCTGCAAGGCGGCTCAGAAAGCGTTGAAATGCCGGCCTTGTATTGGTAGCTGTTCCCAAGAAAGATGGTGAGAGGCGGGGGCGTTGTCGTGGTGCAACTTCTAATCGTCTGCAATGTCTTGTCAGACCCGATTGACGTTTCGTTTGAGTCTCTTGAGGACTTCCACGTAAAACTTGGCGTTGATGGTTTGTCCAGGAGGAACAAATTCCTGGTGGACGATGCCTTTGATGTCAAAAGAGACAATCAGCATCGTTTTCATTTTGGATTTGCTCATTCTTCCGGTCTTCATCAACAACCTTTTCCCAGCCCTCCAAAAACGCCTGGTGCCATCGAAACACACCACTTCTTGCTAAAGCAACATCTGGGTAAGCCTGCTTGGTCATATCAAACGTCTCTGTTGCAGATTTACCGAGTTTCACATAGAATTTAATCACGAAACCTAACGAACGAACAATTTTCGACTTGCACCACGTACAGAAACACGTCGCGTAAAATTGTTTGCCCTGACTCTCCAGATGCTCAGAAACAACTAATCAGCCTCTCGTTTGTTAGTTAGGAACACCCGCTACCGAATCCATCGCGCACGTTCCGAAGTTTAGTCGCGGCGAAAGAAAATCAGTTGTGTTACTTTCTGGCAAAGCTCGTAGAACATTACGGTAAAACTGTTCATCTTGTGAAGCTATCCAAGAATCAAGCTATTTTTCGATGTCGTCTTGTGAGTGGAACTGCTTCTGAAGCAGACCATTTGCAATCGAACAGACCAAACAGTGTAACAAACGCAGTACAATATCTGGGAAATATGGCAGACGTGGTAGGGCTGCTAATTTAAGCGTTTCCAGGTAGGTTTCAACGGGGTTGGTAACGCGAGACCGAGCGTTGTGATGCAACAGAATCACTTTTTCGTGTCCCTCTTGGTATTGAGTGCGCTTTTCGCATTTAGTCACTTTGAAATGGCTTGGCAGATGACTCCCAAGGGTGATGCAGGCTCTTCTTACATTTGACACGGGTCCTCATCGAGCAGCGTCTACAATTCACCGCATCACTTAGTTTTTGGAGTTCCCAAAGTGCTTCAGCCGCCGATTACTTTGACTGAAAACAGAAAATGAACACTTTCCGCAAGGGACAATTATTTGTCGAAAAATTGTACATATTCACATAGCCAAAGTTTTTCAAATGTCTAGCTTAAGTTTATCACGTTTTGGATATATCGAAATTGATCAACACTAACTGCTGGAGCCATCTACTGACGGACAGCGAGAACTTAGTTGGACATTTACTAATAGATAATAAATTCTCCTACACATTTGTTAAAAAAAAAACGCATAAAATTTGCAAAATCTCATCGGTTCTTTATTTGAAACGTTAGATTGGTTCATGACATTTACTTTTTGAAGATAATTTCATTTAAATGTTGACCGCGGCTGCGTCTTAGGTGGTCCATTCGGAAAGTCCAATTTTGGGCAACTTTTTCGAGCATTTCGGCGGAATAGCCCGAATTTCTTCGGAAATGTTGTCTTCCAAAGCTGGAATAGTTGCTGGCTTATTTCTGTAGACTTTAGACTTGACGTAGCCCCACAAAAAATAGTCTAAAGGCGTTAAATCGCATGATCTTGGTGGCCAACTTACGGGTCCATTTCTTGAGATGAATTGTTGTCCGAAGTTTTCCCTCAAAATGGCCATAGAATCGCGAGCTGTGTGGCATGTAGCGCCATCTTGTTGAAACCACATGTCAACCAAGTTCAGTTCTTCCATTTTTGGCAACAAAAAGTTTGTTAGCATCGAACGATAGCGATCGCCATTCACCGTAACGTTGCGTCCAACAGCATCTTTGAAAAAATACGGTCCAATGATTCCACCAGCGTACAAACCACACCAAACAGTGCATTTTTCGGGATGCATGGGCAGTTCTTGAACGGCTTCTGGTTGCTCTTCACCCCAAATGCGGCAATTTTGCTTATTTACGTAGCCATTCAACCAGAAATGAGCCTCATCGCTGAACAAAATTTGTCGATAAACACATTTCGAACCGAACACTGATTTTGGTAATAAAATTCAATGATTTGCAAGCGTGCTAGCTTAAGTCTATTCACGTTTGGATATGTCAAAGCATACTGATCAACACTAACTGCTGGAGCCATCTACTGACGGACAGCGAGAACTTAGTTGGACATTTACTAATAGATAATAAATTCTCCTACACATTTGTTACAAACGACGATGAGCTGATTCGATTTAGCCATGTCCATCTGCCCCTCTGTCCGTCTGTCTGTATATACGAAAAACTTAAGAGTTAGTATTTTTAAGGCATCGATCTGAAATTTTACATACGACCTTTTTCCCATAAGGAATCGCTCACATGCTGGTACCATCGATATCGGACCTCTATAGCATCTAGTTGCCATGCAAAAATCCGAATGTGTGTTGTACTATATGAAAAGCTTTTTCGTTTGACGAGATTTCTTCAAGAAATTTGACATGGATTATTGCCTCAGACTAAGGTTCCATTTCCGAAAAGTTGTGCAGATTGGATATTGAGTGAGGGTATCTTCACCAAATTTGGCATGGACTATTTTCCAAGACAATCCCCGAAGAAATTGTTTAGATCGATCACTATGCTATAGTGACTGCCATACAAACCAACCGATAAAAATCAAGTTCTTATAAGGAACATTTTTTTGTGTAGGGTATTATAGATTCGGTGCAACCGAAATAAACTTTTTTCTTTCGGTTTTCTTGCCGTCTTGTTGTACAAACATGAATTTTTATGTTTGTATCATTTGTGAAATTCGCCAAAATACTTATTTGGTTGCAAGAAAGTCAAAACAAAGAACTTTATGTAGCAACAACGAACTACGGGGGGTCTCGCCCGACTGCCGTAGGCGACTTGAAGTGGATGATGCTGACGCTGATGGCACCGCCAAAAGCTTTGACTCAACCCACCGTCACAAGACGCCTCAGCTCCACCAACGCTGACCGAAAGGTGGTCGATTACTTGCATTGATGATCGCTGGCAGTTGTTGATACTGTTGTTTGTTGCATTTAGTTTTGTTGTTGAGTATTGTCGACAACATGCGGGTAGTATACTTCGCTAGTACATAGCAACTGTTGGCGGCACATTTGCGGTGGTATCTCTTGTTGCAGTTGTTGTTGCACATATTTTTTTGTTTCTTTCTTCCACTAAGGCACAAATACAACAATAACTAAAATGCAACAACATTTGCGGAAACTACTCGGTCAGCAACGCATAAACTTTGTGGCATCTCCTCGCCCTCCGCTTTGGCCATGCGCCACAAATTTTTGACGCAGCTTTGCTTTGAACGGCCAGTTGCTAATGGTGGACCGGTGTTTCCCTGCGGTCGAATAGCCGGTACTAACTTCGAGTAACTATTCTCTTGTCGTTGTTGTTGCAACACATTCTGCGAATTTTGAATATCAGAAAATTATCATATATGTTTACATGAATCATATTTTTCTCCCAATCTACATGCATGCTGCACAGCTGTCTGTTTCTCCTGTGCGCTGTGGCTTCTTTTGTTGTGTCGCTAGCTGTTGCTTTTGTTGTTGTTACAGTTGTAGTCTACAATTGCGAACACTGATTGTATGCTCCGATAATGATATGTGGCACAGACGCCCGCAGTGGGGTAAGTGTGTGCGTCGTCGCATGCTGGCTCTGCACTTTCGGTTGTTGCACGCGGCACATGCACACCATCGCATATATAGATATACCCATGGTTGTCGAGTTATGCGTGCGAAATTCGGCCCCCGCAGTTCGGCTTAACAGGAATTGATTTTCAGCGAATGCGCGTTGATGATTTGTGAAGTTGGGGTTTTCGGTTTGGAGTTGCCCGTTTATGTACCTACATGAATATATACATAAGTACATACAGATGTGAACATCTGCTCTAATTTATGACTAAGAAACTCGAATATTATGTTCCTGATATTATTTATGCCAGGCGGAAATGGTAATTATTATTTTTGGTTTATTTCAAAGGTTTTCTCATAAAATTCTACTTTTATCCGTACAACAGAGTTAGCTAGTGAAAGTGGTTTCAAGTTTGAGATAATGCTAGGGTTAAAAATTTCTAAAACTTACCAGAGATTTCAAGACTGGACTTCTTTGAAACTAAAATAGAAGTTTAGTGGCGTCAATCTGGCGGCAATACACGATTGGTTTCAAGTATGTAATTTAAACAGTATAAAAACTTCTAAATCCTAAATTTTTTTTAGTTCTGGAAACAAATGGCAGACGCTGGGGGCCAAATCTGGTGAACACGATGGATGCTCTCACAATTTGAAGCTTAATTCATGAATTTTAGCCATCGTCAAAATGCTCTTGTGACACGGTACATTGTCTTAATGAAAAAGGATTTTTTTCTTCAGCAAACCGGGTATTTTTTCACGAATTTTTTACAATACAATAACATTCAGAATTAATTGTTTACCAGTTTGCTAGTAATCCACAAACAAAATTCCTCTCGCGTCGCAAAAAACTGATGCCATAACCTTCTTAGACTATTCCCGGACACGAACTCGTTTCGAAGCGGAACAAACAGCTTCTTGTTTTGATTCAGGACCATGATAATAGACCTAAGTCTTATCCATGGTGATGAATCGACGTACAAAATCCACTTAATCCTTTATAAAACGCTTCAAATATTGCTGAAAAAGTCGCATTCGAATGTGTTTTTGTTCCATTGTTAGCGAATACGGCACCCATTGGGCACACAGCTTTCTAAAACGCAAAATTTTACTTAAAGTATGGCTCACACTGCCTAGTGCCTGAACTACTCGGAAATCTCTCTCAGCTAATCGACGATTTTCCAAAACCATACTCGTATCCTGTATTTTGGCTATGATTTCTGGTGTTGATGCGCGTTTTGGAGGTCCTTCTCGTGGATCGTCTTCAAGGCTGGTACGACCACGTTCTATTACTACTACTTACTGTTACTATTCTAATTGTAGGTGAACAATCATTATACACTTTTAACATACGTTGGTGAATTTCTGTGTGCTACACCTTCCAAATATAAGAATTGTATCACTATTTTTTCCATTGTAAAAAAAAAAAATACTGTGACACGGCGACATTAAATACCTTGTAAACAAAGAATGAATTGACAGTTTGAAATGAAGCTTCACGTACGTTCATATGAAGAGTGTATCAACAAAACAAAAAAATGTTTGTCTAGTAACAACGCCTCCTCTTATCGAAAGACAAAACTTATTGAACAAAATGATACGTTTAGAAAATGGTCGAAATCGGATAATAATCGCACATACTTTCCTTATACAAAAATGAACCTTCACTTTACAAAATACAAATCAAACTCCTGAAACGTTATTGGGATTAAATCTTACACAAATTGTGCCTTAAAGCATGTCCTACCAGATCTATATATACATAGTTGAAGTCAAACCCTAACTTTTCAAGTTCCCAGATACTGTATATGAGGATCTTAGCAAAAATATCGATGCAAATCTTTGCACTGTAAAAGTGTGCCCGTGTCCACATATAACTAGTAAAACATTTTCTTACTTTCATAAAGAAAAAAACTAAGGAACCTTAAATTTAATGGGGAATGTACATATATTATCATTCAAAAGAACATTCTTCGGTATTTCAACATTTATTTCAAATGCTGGCTACGTCTCAGATGGTCCATCCCTTGAGTCCAATTTTCGATGACTGGTTCGAGCATTTCGACTGGTAATTGGTGAATGACAAGTGTGATGTTTTGCTCTGACGCCTGAAGCAGTCTTGCTGAAACCAAATGTTGCCGCGATCACGAAAGTTAAACTATTTTAGCGGCTATGGTATATTTGAAATATGAGATACATATGTACCTCTGACAAAAACACGCTTTATTATTTATTATTCATTATTTATCAAGCTAATTGCATATTTTTCAGTTCATAAAAAACGGAGATAGTCGTGTTTTTTGTAGAGTAGCCCAATCTTTTCCTTAAAGAACAAACTTGAATTAATGAAAATTTAAGAATATTAACATAAAAAGTTTGAATAAAGCTTAATTGAAAGGAAATTCATTTCGAAGAGATTGATTCTGATTTTGAAACAATAATATTAGATTAAAAAAAAATCGACTTCAAAATATTTCTGCATATTTTTGAAATGGTACCATACTTAATATACGTATGTACATTCTTATATGCTTGAGTAAAAGGAATATTTTTGCATACCTTTTATCTGTTAACTAAACTAATTCTGCATCAAATATACTCGGACACACGCGATGACGGTATCACAAAAAGTCAGAAACATCCTTCAAAACACAAAAGTTAAAATTAATTCTTTATGACTTTATTCAAATATAATTTACAGCATTAAGCTGCTCTTTTTAAGGGTGAAATTCAACCACCGAAACAAAATCAGTTCCCACCTACTCACCAAGTGTGACTTTCCATCAAACGCATCCCAGCCACAAAGAACTCTCGTGCGTTCACACAGCAGTCCTTCTCTCATCATTCTCATTATAATGATGCATTAGATAAGATAACGAAGTGGAAAATTGAAATAAACAAGCGACACCAATATCAACACCATTGCCAATGCAATTACCGCCACCAACAAAATTACCATCATCATTATCATCAAAATTTCGGTGTGATATTTAGAGGTTATTGTATTACTGAGAGCGGGCGGATTTGCAGGCTGCAGCGCGTTCAGGGATGAAATTTGGTTTAATTTGATAAACAGTTTCATAAATAGCGCAAAGGGGCGATTTGCAATGACGGCAACGAGAAAGTACGAAAGTATGAGGTGGTAGATAATTAAATTCGTCAGCAACTGTTCCGAAGTGTACGGCTTACCATTGGGGAGTGTGAGTATAGTATGCAAAATTGTATATTGTCAATTAATAGGATGATTTAGAGGTTTTATTAAAAGAAAGTCGAAAAAAATTTCAAGTTTTGCACTCTAAACAAGTTGGCTACCAATTGACACCTAATAGCAGGAAATATAAAAATCAACTATAATCAACACAAAATGAGTAATATTCTTTTTGTTTAATATATACTACTAGCACCTACGAAAAATTTTGCCGAAGCAAGGACTACGATAAGCTTTTCCTTTTGTAGAGTGGGTCGAAGCCTAGGACATATTTCTCAATATTTTGTGTACCTACTTTTAAGCAGTCCCTGCTGTTTCTCTACTTCTCCCTCCTGGTATCGCTTAGGACTTTTTAGGCCAAATACTCATCACTCGAAGCATGTGTTTTAACCCGGGTAAGCTTAATATCTTGATGCGATAAACTAGCGTTACTATTCAGTTCGGTTCATCGTTCTCTCATACTAGCTATTCAACGTTATACATTTGAAATTATTCCATAAATATTAATGTGGGCTAAAAAATGGTAAAGAGTGGGAGAGGCCCGCTCGCCAAATGGTTAAATGAACGTATCTTCCTCGCCGCTGATCTACTCAACTAAACTTGTATATTATCATTACATTTATTTACACTCACTTCATAAAGTTTTTGTTAAAAACTACTATAAATGCCTAAAAGTGCTTGGCTCACGAACAAATTTACCGAAAACAATGAATTTCATAACCAAGTATGTAGGTAGAGATAGGCTTTATTTGTAGAAGCACCAGATGCTTACAGCGTGGTCTGCCAATGCGGGACAAGTGCACAAGAGATGCTCCATTGTTTCCTAGTTGCGCTGCTCTAGACATTTCCTGCAGTCTTCTAGTTCTATCAGCCACCAGACAGTTAGTATTCCCATCAAGTTCCTACAGTCTCTTCTATCGAGTGCTAATAGGAATTTTGTGTACTTCCAATCTACGGTTTTGCAAATGATATAATATAATATAATGAATATGACTTTTGCAGTCTTTCACCCAGGTAGCTCGTTCCATAGGGTTTTGATTTTCTTTACCATGCTTCTTTGAAGATCGTGGTATAGACAATTCATGTGTTTCCCAATGTTGACCACGTTTTCGAATGTTAGCCGTACACCATTCTTGGAAATCTCTCCACTACTTCATTGCCCTGGATGCCTTTATGGCCTGCCACCCAGTGAAAGTCAAGTTGCTTACTTCTGGTAACACTTTCTACTGCTGATCTGTTTCCCAAGACACTTCTGGCCGATAGGCTTAGTTGTCTACGTAGATGGTGACGACAGCATTCCCTAAGCGCTGAAAGCCTGCAATGTAAAGACTCTGACGAGAGCCAGTTTGAAATCATGATAATGTAAGTAGCGACACCCATTTTCCAGTCGACACCCGCGCGATGGTTACAGCTAAGTGAAATTTTTGCTGACCCTATTTGCCCTAAAACTAAGTAAGTCTACGACTTATAATATACATATTAATCCGTTCGGTTCCTTCGAATAATAAATGTTTAACTGTTTCGCAACTTTTTTAAACTCTTGCAACATGCTGCTACAGATTATGATAGTTTTGTTTAGCGATCGATATTAGTATCTAATAGATGTAATGTACATATCTGCTATACCACAGAAGCCTTTTCCTCGTATATGTTAAAACCTACTAAATGCGCGATATGGAATAAAACTTTGCACAAATAGCGCCCTTAGGGTGTGCCACCTTATGACCAAATATTAAAATTGAACTACAACTGTTCTAGCCCCCAGATACCGAATATGGTGGTCCCAGTTCCCAAAGTCACCTTTTCATCGAAAGTAACGGACAATATCAATATATGTATGTCAAAAATTGAATCGGATGAATACTTCCCGTAGCCTCTTTGTATTCATAATACAAGTTTTCAAACTTTCGGTTGACTCATCAATCGATCGAATCAGTACTAACTGTCTCCCAAATATCGAATATAAGATCAGATGATCTCCGACATATCACATGAGTTTAGCCCTTCCTTCTCCTTGTCAGCTCGCTGAACATGAATTTCATAGATATCGTAGTTAACAATATTTTAGTAATCAGTGCTCCTGAGGGTTGGGCAGATCAGTTTTATATCCTGATACGCTTTCTTTTATGCGTGTTTTATTGTTGTTCTCTTGATGACTTCACAAATATTTCAATTTCGTTTTAAGTATTTGAAGAAATCTGCTAAATCTTTGCACTTACGACTCTAAAAAATCGCCTCTTTAATCTTTTAGTACGTACCTTTCCCTTCGCAGCTTAGCAGTTTCGGAAGTAAATTTTCTTTCCGCATCATGCTTACCCTTCTGAGCTCCTTGAAGTCTTTATTCAACTTTAAGAGAAACAAAGTGTCAAACAAGTTTTTAGCAAGTGACGTATTTTACTGCAGCAACAAATGCAATAACAAAATTAAGATTGTCATTTCGACCTTAATAATTCCCAGTTGGTCAAGTATGACCGAAACTATAATAAGCACACTAACTGGAAGATTTTCTTAATAACGAAAATGTCTACTATTTTTATACTCTTCACTTCTCAACTTCCAGGAGGATAAATTTTTAATGTGCACACAAGTATAGTTGGCATTGACCGGCAGCTGCTAATTTAGACACTGATTTCTTTGCCACAGTTGGACAGTTTGTCTTGGCATAACCTTAAAACGGTACTTGCTGGCGAATTTCTCAAATTTCCGCACTTGCTACGTCCCACATCCATTTTTCGGCCGTTTCCATTTGGTCTTTGACTCTTACTTGAAGTTTCTACTTCAGCCATTTGCCAATCGATAAAACATGGCATTGTTTAGTAGTGCCACAAAAAGTGGCATGAATAAGTAAGTGGGCACTCACGCGCTGTCGTTGCCCAGCGTTATCAGGGCAGCAGCTACATTTTCATCCGCAACAAATACAATGTTGTTAAACATATCGTTATGTCGTCGTTGTAGCGGTTGCTGGTATCGCAGCAACATTTTTAACACAACGACATTTGGGGTTGTTAGTTCGCTCTTTATTTGCACCGATTTATTGTGGCATTACTTATATTCGTATTTGGTTTTGTTACTGCTTTTCCATATTGTTTGTGATAAAACAAAAGATTGCAAATGTCTTCGACTGCGCACCGACGATATCCAACTGTGCTTAGCACCGCAAGTTGCAAGTTGCTCTAATATCTCCAGCGAAATTTGCATCTTCGCAAAACGCACAAACACAACCACACACACATCATTGCAACAACACGGTGTTGGGCTGCAGCAGCAGAGTGGGGTTTATCGGCAATCTGCTCCGCTACATCTGTTCCCGAAATGCGGTTTCTTCGTGTCGTACATGTACTAGTTGTGCTCAGCAACATTTTTTGCCACCTTTTTGGGTTGGCTTTTCGAAGATTGTTGCTCTGATTTCGTCGACATATCTTCGCTTGTTAACTTGAATGCCTGCGCGGTGGGATATCATCCTGTTTGTTGCAGAGATAAAAATCACTTGTGTTCGCCGGCTGAAACGCTATAGCAGCATTCTAGCTCAAGTGGCAAAGTTCGATCGGGCTAGGTCAGCGTAAAATGTTTTGAAGCAACTGAATTAGGCGCGTTGTGATTACGTAGAATCACGATGCTTTTTGCCGAGTATTGATTCCGGTTTCTTTAGGAAAATTCTATTATTATTCATGACAGCCAAATAAGACTATCATTATTTAATATTTGTCGCCAACAAATTTCTTTTATAAGCAAATGTCAGCGATGCCAGCTTTTAAACTGAGGAACAACGTCTGAACAACGTTTACAACGTTTTGTAAGGAATGTATTTCGCGAGCTTCACTCAACTTATGTTCAACATAATCGTACTGAGCGTACTATTCGCAACACCATCGCCAATCTTGAGACAGAGCATTCAATACTGGATAATATTCGACCGAATAGACAACGTCCAGCACGCAGTGATGAACAGACGTAGCTGAGAGTGTACACGAAAACAGTGGAGAGTCCAGTCGGACTGACGTATGGAATGTCCTAGCACATGTTACGTCGAGATCTTAAATTGAAGGCGTAAAAAATACAGCTTTTGCAAGAACTGAAACTCGATCTACCCAAGCGACATCGCTCTGTGGGTTCTTGAAAAGTTCCAAGAAGATCTGACGGTATCGAGCCAAATCTTGTTCAGAGATGAGGCTCATTCTTGCCACAATGGGTATATAAACAAGCAAAATTGCCGTTTTTGGCACAAAGGGTAACATAAAGAGATTTAAGCCGTAGCCGTCAATGGCGACCGTTATCGCGCCATGATAAGCGACTAATTGAAGTTCGTGATCGCGGCGACATTTTTTTTCAAAAAGACGGCGCCACTTCGCACACATCGCTTGAATCAATGGATTTATTAGGACAACACTTCCGTGAGCACCGTGAGGACAGCTCGATTGGCTACCAAGATCGTGGGATATCACACCGTTCGACTTTTTTTTGTGGGGATATGTAAAGTTTAAGGTTTTTGCGGACAATTTCGCCTCGATTCAGGCCTTAGAGCAAAACACTACGCGAGTCATTCGCCAGTTACCAGTCGAAATGCTCGAACGAGTCATCGAAAATTAAACCAAACGGATAGATAGAAAGAGGTAATCTTCAAAAAATTAATGCCAAAGAATTTGAATTTGAATTATTAACAAACATATCCCATTAAATTTGAAGCTTTTCTTTAAAAAAGTAGAGAACCTCGAAATTCCTATTTATACATGTATATAAATGGTTTAACAAAAATAATAAAAGAATGTTTCGATTTCTTAGTTTATCTAATATTCTATTTCATGATAAACCTACAATGGGTTCTAGGACACAGTGATAGTCCTATGAACTCTGACTTGCTCAACAAGCAGGCAAACGTGGTAAAAATGGAATATTGTCCGCACTTGGTGACGAAAAAAATTTAAAAGGGATGACATAAGAACTTTATTAAAGATGCTAACAGATCGCTGTCTTATAGGCAGACATGCCCGCAGAGTAGGAACACTACATATATAATGGCTATTGACAAGCTTTTAGGAGATGGAAGAAGAGCAGAAGATAGGAATAGAATCGCAACTATCGTCGAGGGTTTCTCCTCAACTTTTGGGAGGTTGCAGAGATAAAACTTTTTGTATCAATGAACCGAGTTAGGATCGACAGTTTCACAAGGGTCTTCCTAATGATCTAGGTGCGTCGTCAAACAGCCACTCTAGCTTCTTATCTAACCAACAAAAGACTCTATATACAGTACATATGTATATAAACGTTCGGTGTAACTAGTTGTTCTGGTTAAGCCATGTCCAACTGTAGACCGTCTATCTGTCTTTGTATATGGTAACTAGTCCCTCAGTTTTTGATATAAAGATCTGAAATTTTATGTCCGCCCTTATCACACCAATGAGCTGCTCATTTGTAGAAATGTTTGTTATCGGAACACTATAACATATAGCTGCCATATAAACTGAACTGAACTGAACGATCAAAATCAATTGCTTGTTTGGAAAACTTTTTTAGTTGATCTTCATGAAATGTTGCACGATTTATTGTCTATGACAATTGTGCAATCTACGAAAAAAAATTTGGAGATCGAATCACTAGGTATACATCAGCCATAAAAAATGAATGATCGGATTCGTGTAAAGAATCATGTGGATATGTGAAGTGTATTAAGTATAAATAGAAGTTAACGTTATTCTTGTTTTTCTTTTTTTAATTTGGAGTCTATTTAAATTCAGGGTTCAATAATTCTACCACCACTAATATTTATTTCTATAAGAGCAAATTTATGCCAACTTTTCACAAAAGGATTTCCATGACCGTATATCTTCGCACGTTGCATTTGTAGCTCTTAACCACATTCCCCTGGTCATGGTCACAACTCTCGCTCATAAACCCATATGCGGGATTGTTTTCTTGTTTATTAGCAATGCTTAGCTTCCAACAACATAAATCTCATTTCATAGATCTGTCTGCTTTATCTATTTAATCGCCGGCTGTCGCTCGTTGCAGTCATTAAGAAAATTATGAAGTCAGTGATTTAATAAAGACATCAGTCATAACATGGCCTAGTGTAAAATGGCAGTTAATTTTTAACAGCATTTTTGTGAATGCTTGCCACTTAACCACTTGTACATTGTATTTGTGTGGGAGTCGCGAAAGCTAAGCATTTGTTGCTGTTGATGGCGGTAGCAATGTTGCTCGGTCTTGTTAATAAACTTGCTGCTGAGCAACAGTAAACACGAATGCCTAAGCACTTGTCTCTTTAAAGCGGCAAAAATATTACTTCTCGGCCTACTGAGTGCAGTCAAAGTTATGGGCATAAATACAAGTATGAACAAGTGCATGATGTACTATGCGTTTACTAGGGTGGGCGATTGGTGATAATAATTTTATAAACGGGAGATATTACTCGTATTTTAGGAACAATTAATAGTTAATTTCAATATTTTAAGCTCATTATTCCAAAACTTATATTATGACAAAACAAAAAATACCATAATATCAATAATAATGGGCCAGAACTTCAATACAGCAGCTAGCTATTCGAAATACAAAGGCGGTGCTGCGACTGGTACCAAAAATTTAGATGTATTTCAAACTTTATTTCAAACAGTATACACAATTCAGTTAAAATTGCGGTCGTTTTGTAAGACAGCTATATATATAGTTGTCCGGTCAGTGAAATTTCTTCGAAGATCCAAGCAATGCTTTAAAATAAAATCTTTGCCAACTTTCGTCTTGCTACTTTGTCAAATAAAAAAAATTTCCATACAACGACATTTGATTATTGAGATTGTACATATGTAGTGGTATGTGTAATGGTCCGATATCGGCTGCTCTTTCAGATAAAAAGTTTTTTGGGGCCGTGCGAAAAATTTTTGATTGATGTGTTTCGGCTCCGTTCGCAGCAGCTCGGACTGACATATGGAACGTCAAAATACATGCATTTGCAAGAACTCAAGCCGCTCGCCTTCCTAAGCGACACCGTTCCAAGAAGATCCGATTTTTTCGTCACATTTTTTTCCGCGGTAATGCCCACTTTCGGCTCAACGGGTATGTAAACCACCACAATTATCGCATTTAGGACAACCTGACAGATTCAAGAGCTATCAACTCATCCAGAAAAAACAACGGTACGGAATGGAATGGTTTGTGGGTCGTTGGTCCATATTTCTTTAAAAATTATGCTTGAAATAGAAGCTCGGGATGTCGGCGACATTTGAGGTTAACAAGACGGTGCTACTTCCCACACATCGCATTAATCAAAGGGCTTATTGAGAGAACACTTCGGTGAACAAAAATATTTTGTTTTGAGCCGGTCAATGCGCTACCACCGTTAGACTTTTTCCTGTTGGAACTAGTAAAGTCTAAAGTCTATGCGTACAATCCTGCTTCGATTCAGACTTTATAGGGTAGGGAACCTCGAAATGGATCACCCTTTACAAACCTTCTAATATAAAAATAGACCTCGACAGCGGTGTTCCATGAAAATATCTCGTTTCTAAATATTTTTCCGATCAACCTAGTACAGTGCACCTTTTAGCCAAATACGAATGAGACACGAAAAGTTTAGTCATACATCAGTTTGCAACGTGCCGCGCGCGTATTTCAATCTCAAAGCCAAACATAATAAAAATGTCGACACTTTAACGAGGCGATGAAGTTTACGAATTATGAGTTCGTAATAAAAATGTGAGCAACAGACATAGTATAAGACGACGAGCATGAACTATACATAGAGGGTTGATATTTTAATTAATGAATGGATGATTTAATGTGCGTTTATTTGAATGCTTGTAGTTATTAATCGATGTGTACATAAGAATAAATATAATTGCGAGTAAGAAGAAATCTTAAAAAAAAATTCTTAAAAAGAGAAATATTTGTAAAATATTCAAGTTGTGACTAAATATTAGATTTGCTTATCGAAAGTATTTTTTTAGTTTCAAATCAAACTATTTATTTAAATATAAAAGAATTTTGTAAGCTTTTCTTTTACCAACAACAACTGAACAAATCTCAATTTCGGTTAGACACCTCATAATCATAATACTTCCCCCTTTCCTTCTCCCCTCTTAATTCAATATCTTTAATTACACAAATTAATTTTTATAACTGAATAAACCGTCTACATTATAAGCATATTTAAGCAAAAAATATTTCCGTTTTTATGTGTTTAAATAACTTTTATGTCATAAGTGTTTGTTTGTTAAATCCAAATAAAATCTTATTAATTCCCCAACCAGCAATTGGCATTGGCGCCCACGCGCTCGAGAGCGTCCCTTCAACAGTCATACCAAAGTGGTCAATCGCTAACTCACACCGCATTTCGCATCCGGTTTTTACGAGTGTCGAGTACTTGCTCGTAAACAAATGCCGCAGATCGTAAAATTAGCCGCCTGCTTCCTCCTTTCACTCTGCTCTGCATAATTAAATTGGTCGGCCTATGATGGCCAATATAATTTTTGTTTGGTAACCAACAAAGTCGTAAATAATTTATGGCCTCAATAATTTATATCCTTTTAAATATGTCTACCATGTGGCTGAGGACTAAATGTTTATGTAATAAAAATATTTTGGCTTATAATCGTATTTGCAAAAAGGAACGCGTGTCATCATTTCCAAGCAATCATAAAATCTCCACTAGTCAATATGTAGAAGTGTCTGGTTCAGAAGGGGACTGAGGTAAGCAACTTAGTAGGCTCAACAAGCCGATTCTGGGAAGAATTGAACTAGTTTTCAATAAGAAAAGTAAGCGAGATGAAAAAAGTTTATGTACTAAAACTGTCTACAAGGTAAAAATTTGTAATTTGGCCGAATATTACCACTGGAATTGATTGGAAATATTTTTATGTGGTGTGGCAGGCAGTTGATCTCATATTCTCATAATAAAATTAAAAAAAAATATATCTACTAACTGATTAGAATGCTGAAATTTATACTCTTGTAACGGAATATAAAGTTCTAATTTGGTATAGGGCAGAAGGAGCATCTGTCAGCTGTATAAGAATGCGAGAAATTGTATGATAACCACGCCCACTCCTATATAGCGTTTACTTGAATACTACTAAAAATTCGATAACACACTAAAGAAATGCTTCATTTTACAGCAATGGTAGTACTAACGGGTTTCAAAAGGAGCGAAGTAAATATTAAATGATTGCTGTGGCACCGTTCTATACCTCCTTATGAATCACTCGACCTTCGGTACAATAAATTATCTTGATATTTCTATACAACATAGTGAAAATGGACGTTCACTTTACAATATATGTACATATGTATATTGCAGCAACGTCAGACCGATCAATCTATCCTAAAACATGTTCGTCCTCAATCATGTTTCATGCCGCGAAGTGTCGAAAAAGAGCGTTCAGAGCTCGCATTCGTCACAGAAAGTGTATGTAGAAAACTATAAACTATGGAATAAAGGTATACATCGCAATTCTTCAACGTTTCCAATGCAGTAGTCGGTAAGTTGTGGTCTTTTGACTTTTGCTTCTGCCCCCAATGGCACTGCCAGTGATCAAGTTCACCTTTGAGCTTCAAACGTCGCACGATATTATTTAAAAAGCATTGAATCTATCTAAGAAGCAGTAAATAAGATTTTCCGTTTTTTGGTTTTCAAAGCACATACTTTTTCTGGAAAAAGTAAACTCAGTTGAAATTCTTTAGAAAAGCGCGTCTTCGCTGTTTGTATCCAACAGAGGAATGTACACTGAGACCCTGTAGTACTCTTCGCAAGTTCTCAAGCAGAAATTTTCGCGTTTTGTTTGTCGCCCGCAGATTCTTGGTTTTTCTTGGCCAACTTTCAGTTCTGCTGCCATTTTTTTCATATCTCAATAAATGGATCGAAAATGTTTCTCAGCTTTTTGTTTTCGATTTCGAATCCTGTTTCACATAACTCTACATATATGTTGTTCGCTAAGTATTTTTCCTAATGCGATCGAACGCTTGGGATACGTGAAAAATTTGTCCACCTCTCTTTTGGTATTGCATACCATCTCCATATTTCGACATAACATCATTATTTTATGACATCTCAGCAAAGGCATCCAAAAAGTTATAGAATTTTCTTTTATGCAAAGTCCAACAGAAGTGAAATCGGCATAACGATGTATGAGGCTAACATGAAACAATCGAAAATCAAGCAATAAATTTAAGAAACTTTTAATAGGAAATGAATCCGCATTTCTCAAATAACATTTTCATATAAACACTTTCCAAATCTGATCTAAACAGTGTCATCCACACGTTTTCATCTTATATTCACATTTTAGTGCCTTTGCAAGTGTACACAAACTCCAATACATCAGATTTTGAAAACAAGAGTTGTTTAAGGGTCAGGGATTGAAAAAATTGTCAAAAAATTCGTCCATATTCGAAAAAGTGTCATGTTTTGAAATGGAATTCCAGATACTTGTTCAAGATTTAACCACTGAACTTTTAAGTTACATCTGATTCCTTGACTTAACAGCCGCCTTGATTTTAGGCTATCACACTAGGTGTGCCCCTCAAAGCAAAAGACAAATATTACGAGTATTATAACTATGATATTAAAAAATGGAAGATCACTACATCTCAACCCTCGCAATTGATAGAAACTTGGTTGAATATAAAATATATTATTTTTTAAAATGTGCAAAATGCAATTTTTAGCTTTCTGGCATAATTCAAATCAGTTGTATCTTCTTCTTTACTGGCGTAGACGCCGCTTACGTGATTATAGCCGAGTTAACAACGGCGCGCCAGTCGTTTCTTTTTTTCGCTACGTGGCGCCAATTGGATATTCCAAGCGAAGCTAAGGTCCTCTCCACTTGGTCCCTCCAACGGAGTGGAGGTCTTCCTCTTCCTCTGCTTCTCCAAGCGGGTACTGCGGCGAATTCTTTCAGAGCTGGAGAGTTTTCGTCCATCCGGACAACATGACCTAGCCAGCGTAGCCGCTGTCGTTTAATTCGCTGAACTATGTCAATGTCGTCGTATATCTCGTACAGCTCATCGTTCCATCGAATGCGATATTCGCCGTGGCCAATGCGCAAAGGACCATAAATCTTTCGCAGAACTTTTCTCTCGAAAACTCTCAACGTCGACTCATCAGTTGATGTCATCGTCCAAGCCTCTGCACCATATAGCAGGACGGGAATTATGAGCGACTTATAGAGTTTGGTTTTTGTTCGTCGAGAGAGGACTTTACTTTTCAATTGCATACTCAGTCCGAAGTAGCACCTGTTGGCAAGAGTTATCCTGCGTTGAATTTCCAGACTGACATTGTTGGTGGTGTTTATGCTGATTCCAAATATACGGAACTATCTACAACTTCAAAGTTATGACTGTCAACAGTGACGTGAGAGCCAAGTCGGGAGTGCGACGACTGTTTGTATGATGATAGGAGATCAGATGTATACCGATTCAATATATCAGTCAAAGCCATAAAAAGAGTATCGCAAGACTTTAAATTTTCACCAAACCTAATATTTACAGACTCGCTAGTTTCAAAGACAATCTCAATACGACTTTCAAACAAAATTTACCGCATTCTAAAAAAACTGCATTGCAAAAAATTTAATGTTGATATTAAATTAATTAAAAAAGCTGTCATAATATTAAGTAGAATTTATGCCTATTGGAAAATAAAGTGTTTGTTGAATGCAAGCAACCTTGTTATCGGGCTTCGGCAAAGGGTTGAAATAAACTCAATTGGCGATGAAGTGAATATTAAGATAGTAAACTGGAATTTATGGTATAAATAAGTGTTTTCTTGTGGGGAGATTAGGACTAGTTTGAACTGAAGACGTGTATTTTATGTATATTATTAGTCGTATCAATTTAAATATATTTATTTGCTTAGCAAGAAACTTGGCAGGTGCGACTCTGCTTGCTAGAACCCAGCTAGACCTACATAGCTCAGTTGCCATTTTGCGAATGGCGCATGCGAAACTTGTTGCGGCTTTTGGTGAATTAAATGCACAGCGCGTGTTTGGTAATCGGAATGGTTAGTTGGTGGTGCAGCGCCAAGTAATGCCAAAGATAGCGGTAATTGGAGAGGCTAGAAGCTGCAAGAATGCACGCGCTCGACAATGAAGATTCGTAACAAAATGCGCATCGTTAAGTTAATCGCTTGTACAAAGTTAAAAAACATGTTTATGCAAATTTCTATATTGAATTTCAGCGAAATTTATGCGCCGCGCAAGCAACTCGACGCAGATGGCACCAAGTGCCATAGCAACAACAATAGAGCGTGTACACAACTATTGGCTGCTAAGTTGCATGTCGTTTGACAATGCGCTACTAAATTTGTTGCCACGCAATGAAGAGTGTTGTTCTTGTTGTTGTTGTTGTTAGTATTATCTGTGTTGTTGTTAATGCACTTGTTGTTTTTGTTGTTGTCTGACGTGCATTAGTGGGACTTGCGGTTACATGCCAGCGCAACTACTTTTAAGACACTTCAAGCCGCTGGCATACAACACCAAACGCACACAGTAATACTCAATGGATTGGCAAATATTTAACACGAACACTGCGAATCGCGCTCTTCACTCACGATCGCTGTTAATTATTAATATGCACCATTTGCCATTCCGATGTCCAGGAGCTGCACGACCACTTTTTCTCCCACTTTTTACGCTTTGCATTTCAAACGATCGTCCAATCGATCCGCCGCAGAGATTACTGACGCGCCACTACAGCGCCACTGCTGATAAGTGGCGACGACCATGCGATTGCTACAACAACAACAACAACAGGCCAACTCCTTTGGGTGCAGCGACTGCGTGGCGTAAAGATCTTATCGCTCCGATCATGTTAGTGGCGATCGCTGTTAATGTTGCTGCAACCCATCTGTTGTTGTTGCCTTTATTGTTGTTGCAGCACTTGAAAGCGCAATTGTCAAAGGAAATTAGCACTTTTAACTATCGCCATAAAATCGATCGCAGCGCTTAACCATTGCAAATGGATTCGCATTCGCTTTCGCCAGTTAGCTGCTGGCAATTAAGCGAAAAATAAAAATAAAATAAGAGCAACAATCAATATTTAAATATGTGCTTAAAAATAGACCACCACCACCACGCACCATCCATTAGAGCGCATAGCGGCGCGCGGTGGCTTTGAAGGACTCGCGTGCGGTTTATCTGTCGCCTTTCTGCGCACAAAAACGCCGACACCACTGTAGGCATCGGGCATCAGGAATCAGGAAGACAGCCAGCGCTGGCACATTAAACATGAAACAAAGCCGCGAAATTAAAAACACTCTTTGGCAAACGGACGTCGCGCCGCACTGTGCGACCTTTGCTGGTAGCGCTGCCAGCAGCATGGTGGGACGCAGCGGCAGGTGAGGTGGCAGTGGGCGGGGGTAAGCACGGCCATTAGCGTTTGTTCGTGCGCACCACACAGCGAATTACCATAATTATTGCATTACTCGCAGGCAGCGTACATTTTTCAAAAATCGCGTTAAATAAAGCATACAAAGAGCGGCTTTGCGCTGGTGAAATGTCGCCAGCAGTGTCAAGTCGCGTGCGTTTTGATTTAAACATATTTTAGAGTCAATGACGTGGAAGCCATTGTCCGTCGTCTAACTATGCAAAATGATATCAAAGATATGACAGCGTTACGGTAAGGCCCGAAGATGGCTCTAAACGAATAATTTTCAAAAGTATTCCTGAAAAGAAAGCAGATTTTATGCTAATTAGGACTGAAAGGGTTTAATAGTCCTGAGAATATTTTCAATTAGGGTGAAAATGAAGACATGAAAATAGAATGAAACAATTATGCAATAAAATGTGTAAAAAACAATGATTTTTGTGACTAAGTTGTGTAGAAAAACCATAGAAGATTATTTATTGAAACTGAGTAGTTGTTACTCACAAAAGTGAATAAGTCATGTGACTAATAGAATTCAAGTAATTATTTTCGGAAACAATTCAATTGAATTAAATGATGGTATGTGATAAAAAATCTATGAAAATTCCATACAGCCTTACTTAAAAAGGCGAATATCTCGAGAAGTATTAATGATAGCGATTTTGACCTCAGACCGTTTTTGTAGCAAATAAAATTTCCTACAAGTTTGTAATGAACATTTTTTCTATAGCTCTTGTCCTTTACGAGATTTATACAAAAAAAATGCGAATTTCATGGAAAAATCAGGTTTACAGTCCCGTACTACCTCGTCGGTGTGAGTTACGTCTTTGTTGCACTGGGCGCTTTTGTAGAGTGAACAATCTTAAGAAATATGCGTCTAAAGTCAAAGCGATGCCATAAAATACCTCTGATCTGTAGGAATTTAAAGATAAAAACTCACGATTGTAGTGTATTTTCTATGGAAAATTTTTACATGCCTTGGTCCAGTTCTTAATGTTAATGTTAAGGGCTAAAATTTTCAGGGAAATTTTTTAGGGTATTTCCAAGAAAATTTCGTGACGGTACTGAAAAAAATTAATAGTTAAAAAAAAACACCCTATATATAACTCATACACTGACCGATTTGTAAGAAAAAGAAAATCATTATATGTAGTTGCCATCATTATACTATCATGCCACATACAAGCACCAATCATATGGAGCAAAGTTAGAAGGATGTTCGAAAATTATGGTAAAGGCTATATGGGGGCTCGGTCTAGATTTCACCCAATTGTATCTATTTTAGACGCAAAGATGTACTGCTATGAGTGAAACTGTTCTGTAATATTAATTGAGATAACTCAAAAATTGGCCGATATATCCAGCATAAATTCACCTAGCAGTTCGAAAATATTTATATTAGGAATGTATGTAAATATAAATATTGTTATCAGGAAAGGTTTCTCTGTCTGAATTTCAATTGTATATCTCACACATTGACCGATATTTTCGGTCAAAAGTCAGCTATTAATACTGGGGTCTACATATTCGGTACCTAGGAGCTTGAACAGTTTTGTTTGCATTTGAACAATTTTTGATCCTAAAATGCGTTGCTTTAAAAGAAACAATTGCATTCCGTTATATTAATTACTTCTTGATTTGTGTCCTGGATAGTGAAAGATTCAAACACAATTTAAAATTGTGCTATTTGAGAAATCGGCGCGGTTCTAGTCCGATTTCGGACATTTACGGACTGTCGCATAAGAATATGGGAAGAATGATGCGTCCTAAATTTCTAAATTTAGTCGAAATCGGTGGGTCGAGTGTCGAGATATGTGGTTTCACCAAAAAGTGGGCGGTGCGAGTCCATCGCTCAATTTTCATAAAGGCTTCTATAAAGCCTTTTAATAGTTTTGAACTGTACCCTTATATGGAGCGGAGTTCTCTTCCGACTTCATTAATTTTCACACAACTAATATATATACTATATATATAACCTTTTATATATCTCGTTTAATCGTAGGTGATACTCACAACCGTTAAGTGAACAAAACTAGTATACTTTGTAGCAACCGGTTGCAAAAATATAGATAAAGGTTCGGTACATCGTCGCATCTGGGTCTAATATTCGGTCAATGTAACCGTAAGAATTGAAGTCGAACGACTAT
Source organism: Bactrocera dorsalis (assembly GCF_023373825.1). Taxonomy (NCBI): domain Eukaryota; kingdom Metazoa; phylum Arthropoda; class Insecta; order Diptera; family Tephritidae; genus Bactrocera; species Bactrocera dorsalis. Next base: position 40,465,636 of record NC_064307.1, read on the forward strand.
CAAGACGTTCGGTGAATGGGCCGAAAATGAAGTTGCTTGTCTACGCTTATCTATGACGCCCGAGAACGATTGACGAGTTGATAGAAATTATTTGCAGCGTTATTGCTAACATACGGCTCCTATTGCCAAAAAAGGTAGTCGAAAATAGGTATGAAGTATGTACATAGTAGCAGAATGCACCTTTTACCACATCTATGAAGATATTATTCTAAATTATAATATTTTACCAAAATAATATTAAAGTCAATGCTTTATTGGAGAAATAAAAAATTATTTAGTAAATAGATTCATGCTTATGTCGTTCCTTGGGGTAGAAGGTATCAGTGACACTATTTTTTAATTTAGCAACTAAGAACAGAAACTAACTACTTTGCAGTTATAATGGTCATAATAAGTATACTGGTTTCTACCAAGTATGAAAAGTAAGAGAGAACACGCCTAAAGCTTACAAGTTAGAGGTAGATAAGAGGTGAAATCTAAAACAGCAATTCCAGACTTTTTTGTTCTTTCAAAAATAAAAATTTCACAGTCCAAACCTTAAATCCTCTCCCTATCTTCTCAAGCAAAGTACTTGATTCTCTAGATACTAAATAGTTATCAATTATCCTAACGAACCATTATAATCTGATAAAATTTCAATGATTTTTATGCTTAACTTGGCTCATTGGTATCAACATCTGCCAGCTTCCAGCAAATTTTGTATTTAAGAATTAAAGAAGGTCGGTAGAAGAAATTACTTTATATAATAGTGATAGATTCCACATAAGTTGAATTTTGTAAATATTGTATTAAAGAAAATAGTAGTTTACGTTTCAATAGCATTGATTTCTGGTTTCAGCGCCATTATTTGGAGATCATATTTTGAAAAAAATCTACTATATAGCACTCACTGTCGGGGCTCAATAGATGAACCCTTTCAGGCCGTCAGTTGGGGAGTCGATTGAGTAACTTTTTTTGGTAGACCCAAGACAATAGACTTTTTCATATCACAATAAATGAAATGCGCCAAATTGTCTTCAGATATCAATATTCTCGCAGAAAAACTTTTTGACACCATGGTGAAAGCAAACCGGTTGCATATCTCCTGCGTTTCAGGTAGCACTGAGTTCACCTCCAGAAGAAAGTAGTTTATGCTAAATTCCATAAAAAGCGTTTTAACCTGTTACGCTTTTTTAGAAGAAAAAGTTGGTAGGGTGACTTGATATCTTAAGATCACTGTTATTTGCGCTCAAGACACTCTGTATTAAAGGTTTTACAAAATTTTTTTTTAAATGCTGACCTAGCTAAGTCATATAAATTCAGTTTTGGGGAGCCTAGAAATAATTAATTTTAAGCTAATACCTTTTAGAGTACGGCATAACTCAACAAATCATTTATATGTTGCCGAATTGAAGAAAAGGATAACTTTTCTCTCAATTAATTGTCTCCACCCCAATAGTGATTGACTGCTGATAGGAAAAAATCTCAGGCGAGCATCTCTAACAAATATTGTCTAAAGAAAAATATACGACTTATTTTTTACTTTACGAAACATAAGTAACAACAATTATTGCTGGCGTGTTACAAATGTCAAACACACGTTTGCATTTGAAATGCTCAAGCAGATTACAAGCGCAACGAATTCGCAGGCGAAAACGCAAATAAATGTTGACTACAGTCACACTTCGTAGATAATAAACATTTGTAAGTAGCGAAAGCTAACCGTATATTGTGCCACTTAAGCAGTTAAAAGTTATGGCCAACGGTATTACGCCGATCATGAGAGAATAAATGCTGGTGGGCAAAGAAGATGAGCAAAATTTTGGAAGCAGGCAAGGGTATATGCCTTCAATGGTTATGAGTGGTGCGGGCGCGCTGATGGAGACGTGTGAAATTTGCGGCCTGAGAGGGTGTGGGCGACACGTTTTATTTGTTTAGCGCGTAACAACATTTATGCAACAAAGAGCAGTCAGCGATTTGCAGTGCCGGATGCACGTGCCCCATGCAGACATATTGTGCAACAACGCGCTCACACACACACACACACATAAACACATAGGCTTTGCGTGCGGCAGCGTGTCGAATGCGCGTTAATGTGAACATTGCCTATATTTGTTTGTTGTTTGCTGGCTGGTTGCTACATCCGTTGAACTGCCCGCCCATGAGTCCTTCGACTTTCCGTTCAAACCAAGCGCTCCGGCGGCACTCATTTACTTATTTGTTTGTTGCAGCGCTTCGCCACACCCACAGCGCCTACACACACAAATAAGCCACACGCACGCACGCACGCAGCAAAGCTAGCACGCAGATACTCGCGCAGCCCACTCGCTCACTCAGTGGCCTGGTGGACGTGAGTTGCACGCAACTTTCGGATGCTGCAAATGATGTGTCGCGCTTAATTTACAACCACCTCCAGCGAATTACGGCACAGCGGGTGGCGCCGCCAAAATGAATAGCCGCTCAGGGGATATATGGCAGATATGTTTGCGTGCGTGTGCGCGTGTTTGTTTGCGTTAGTACATATTGTCAGTGTTGCGGTCGGTAGTGGGGCGTTGAAACAGTAGCTATCTGCCACTATTCCTGCCTGTGCTGTCGCCAATTGATACTGGCGTAGCGCGCGCGCCTTTCAAAATTCGTTCAGGGTGCTTTTGCCACACTCAAATATACACACATATACCGTTGTTTAGGTGTATTGCTGCTCGTTTACAATTCCAATTGCTAGGTGAGATTAATTACGTTGGCGTATGAAAGTGTCAGTTGCCGGAAATATGCACAAAAATACAATAGACAAAAGGACGAACGCGAGCGCAGCGTCTAACTGCGATTTTCATGATTTTACAAGCAGCGCGGCTTGCGTATTACCAGCGGCAAGCTCTCACATTGGAAATGCTGCTTCTTTGTATATACATATACAATTTGGCTATAGTTAGTATTTACATATATATCGTATGCAGATATTTATATTTGTTGCTGCCACACGCTGCGTGTGCATATATTTCCACCGGAAACTGTTATTCGGAAAGTTTTATTTTACTCTTTTGGGTTTTACAGGTTTGCAACAGTCCTTGAACCATGTGGCAACAGCGCATATTTCATGGCTTTGCTGTCTTTTTGCGAGTGATTTACTTCCTTCGTCATTAGATTTCCAAAAAAAATGTCACTTGTCGTTTTGCTTATTTTTTGGCAACTCGCTTCCGTTGGAATACTTGATATTTTCGCCTGAGGTTGCAATACTTTGCATTTACAAAACATGAAAATATCATTTGGTGGATTATGCAGCAATTAAAATGTTTCGAATTTATTGGTAGCCGGCAGGCAAAAAGATATTAAAAACGAAAAAGAAACTAAAAATATTAAATATTGACAATATTCGTATGGAGGATTCATTATAAATAATTCAAAATTTTATTGCGTTGCATGTAAGGTATATGCTATATAATATTAAATTATGGTACTTTTACGGTGGCGAATCGAACAAGTAACTGGTAGATATTAAATATACTTGATACGTATAAAAGCATAAGGCATTAGTTATTAGGATAATATTACTTAACTTCAATATGAAGTTTCTTAAAAAGTAACATACTCTTTATTTCGGTAATTTCTATTCAAAACTTTTTTCACAGCGGTACTTAAACATTTTAACTATTTATTCTACAACTTTGCTTCCGCCGTTTTCCAATAGATGTCTCTAGGGTCAAGCAATCGATTAAATCGTTTTATATCGGCCTTGGTCATTTGTGCCAACATTAACCCAACAAAATATTTGTAGAGATCCGTTTGAATCCCAAACTTATTCTCAACTGAAAATGTCACTTTTTGAGCCGAATTCTCGACATTTGTGGGAAATTTTTCTTTTTTTTAAATTCCAAGAACAGTGCGGCTGAGGACCCGTCCATGCTTTACCGAGGCTGACACATACATAGATAATACTATACTCTACTACTACCATTTATATGATTTCTATTAGGTATTAAAAAAATAGAGAATTTTTGTAAAGCAACTTGTGTTAGTTTTTAAAAACATGTATCATAAAGCATTTCGTGTGTTAATTAAGCATTGCTTTTTGAGGGAATAAGGGAAAACACTTTTGGACCGTTTTTATACAATAAAGCCCTAAATTTACAAAAAAAACGCCGGAATCCAAGTTGTAGACCTAATAATAGAATAAAATTTCTCTCTTTTCTTAGCCAAATTATGATTATGTCATCTAATACAAGGATTTCAATAACTGGTACCCAAAACCCGAGTGGTCGGTAAATTCCTAACAAAATTCTTTACCTTTTCGAGCTACTCAAAGTAAATTAAGCTGCGAAAATTAAACCCATGGTCATATGCTTTGAGGTGAAGGTTTTGCCATCCCAACAATTTTACAAAATAAATAAATTGTTCCGAAGTTTCACAGTCTGAATAATATAGTGGCTGTGGTAGCACATCTCATTTATGCTGCAAAAGCTTTTGACGAGTTATCAAACTTGTATGTGATTTCTCATTATCCCGTTGGAACACTACAACTTTTCTATTGACCAATTGTGGCCTCTTCCTTCTGCATACATCAATCAATTCGTCTTTCGCTGATTACAGTACACTTTTGAATTAATCGTGGGTAAAGCTCGAAATAAACAATTCCTTTGAAATCACACCAAACAGACAACATAATCTTTTTTTGTGACAATTGGCTTCGAAGTGAATTGGCTCTTCCTTTTTAGACCATAATCTGATGTTGTTTTCAATCTTCATAATGCACCAAACAAAAATTATTTAAAAAAATTTGAGAGATTATTTTACAAACAAGCTTGAACGACGAAGTGAACAACTTAAAAATATTTCAAGATCTCAGTATATAGTTTGCAAGGTGGCGCACAAATTATTACAGTCTAGTCAATATGTAGATTTTGATTGGCACAAATTATTCGACGAACCATGTCCAAGACGATCAACAACATCAACTGATGCTCAGCACGTCAATAAAATAAAGTAATTGGTGCTTGAGAATCGACAATTAACAGTCAGCGATCTTACTGGCATCATTGGAATATCGGAAGGATCGGTGGAAACGATTTCGAAATATACTTTAGGCCTAAGAAGAGCGAAAGCACGATTGGTTGCAAAATCACTAATTTTTTTCTAAAAGCTGTGCCGCATTAATGGCTGTGAAACAATGCCTTCCGACTACCAGGATGTCACAAAATATACGAGGTGTGTTCAAAAAGTATCGCGAATTTTGTGTTTTTTCAAAAATTATTTATTTATTCGTGAATATCTATTTTGTCCCCTTCAAAGTAATCCCCACTTGTGCCAACGGTTTTTCCAATTTTCGAAGCACTTCAAAAATCATTTTTTTTTATCTTCTTCAGCTCCTCCTTCGATGCCGTCTTTATCTCGTCAAGAGAAGCGTAACGTCGTCCTTTCATGGGCCTCTTCAGTTTAGGGAACAAGAAAAAGTCACAGGCGGCCAGATCTGGAGAATACGGTGGCTGCGGCATCATTAGTGTGTTGTTTTTGGCCAAAAAGTCGCGCACAAGCAACGATGTGTGAGCAGGGGCGTTATCGTGGTGCATTTTTTTTTTGATAGGTAAAATTCGAAGACGATCCAAAACACGTGCAAGCAAAGCAGCTGTCAACAATTAAATGAACATTTAAAATGGCCGAGTTTATCGGCATAAGTGAGAGACATGAGTACCAACATAACGCCATAAAAATACCAAATTCGAAATTCGAATATAAATAACCCGCGAAAATTCAAAATTCACGATACTTTTTGAACACACCTCGTATTATTACTGGCAATGTGTCTTCGATCTATATTTACAATCCGGAAACAGAGGATCAATCATCCGAATATCTTGACGAAGGTGAAACGTAAAAACCACATCACAGCTGGTTAAAACTCAATGTTACGTTGACAGTTTTCTTCGTTTATAGAGGTGTGATGCATTTTGAATGTCTTCCGACCGACAAAACTGTCAACAAGGAATACTATTTGAGTGTTGTTCGTAGTTTACGTGAAGCTTTTCGTAAAAAGAGGATGGAATTATGTTCAAGATCTCTTGATTTTTGCCCCACGATACCCACCGTCGCATACTGCATTGATTCTTCGTGAGTTTTTCGCCAAATTTTCAACCAATATCGTGCCGTAACCACCGTATTCGCATGATTTAGCTCCGTGTGACTTCTGGCTATTCATAAAACTCAAACAAGAGCTCCGAGAAAACCGTTTTGAGTCAAGTGAAGACATTAAACGTGAATCGATGAACGATTGACACAAGTTTATTTTAGCCAAGGGGGATTACTCTGAGGGAGATTTTGAAATTAGGTATCTTAAAAATATGAACAAATTCTTACTATTTTTTGCTCATAGTAGTATGCCTAAGGATATCATTGAAACACTCAAGAAATTTTGATATTGTAAACTTATGGTCTAGGATGTCATTTAACACTACTGCTTTGTAATTCCAAAAAATTTCCTACGCGATAAAATTTATTTTAACGAAAAATTACTTTCAACAATATTCTCTGTATTGCAAACCTTTCTTACATATTGTGAAGCACTTTCTGTTATTTAAAAAAAAAATTCCGCTTCTGTTACTATTTTCATTTCTCATAGAATTTAAGTTTTTTTTAGATACCACTATCTTCATGCCCTTAAAATGAGAAGTTATTTCATTTAAGCACTCGTCTAAACATTGCAGCCATCAGTCTAAATTCAATTAGAATCATTATTTTTTGTAATTGATTATTTTAATGTCTGATGTGACAGACGTCAACATTGTCTTTATCAAATCGTAAAAAGGAAAGTTAAACGCATGCCATGGCACCATATTGAACGGCACAGTGTTGATATAATAACGACGGCAACAATTAAAATAAGACTCTAAAAAGAATTGTTAAAACTACAACAACACTTAGCTAATAGCAGATGGTCAGCAAATGAGACAGACGGAGACACAGAGCAGAAAACGATGAGCTAGATTTTTATCAGCGAGCAGACAGACGCCTGCCTCCTTACGAGTGACAACTGTGAGTTACGTTATTGACGGACCAATCGACGAAAGTAAAAGCGAAATCAAGTGGTGGATGAGCAGCGTATTGTTGTTGGCGTTTGCGTCGGTGGTGTTGGTCAATTAATTAGACCGTTTAGGGTCTCATATGCAGTGAGGAATGGACAGTAGACGGTCAGCAAGGCGTAAATGATGAGTGCAGTAATAAAATAAACTAACTGCAACAACAAACTAGACGATAAGTGGGACGCACATAAACATTCATAGATACAGAGTCAGCAAAGTGTAGTCATATTGTGCACAGCTTATCTGGGGGATATCTACTTTTAATTTAATTTTAAAATTAATTTATGTACTTCATTGACTGCGCACACTTCCTGACACATACAAACATAGGGTCTAAACATATATTGAACCATACGACATAAGTAGATGTTTAACAGCATTTTGCTGATGACAGCAGTTGTGTTCTAAGCGCGCTGTGAAGAGCTATCACCGCGGGTGCCATATTGATGACATTCCCTCCGATCTGTGGCTACTAATGAGCGCATCATGAAGTTGTTGTTAGTGATGATGATGGCGACACTGAACGTCTATGAATGATAGCAATCACAACTAGTCGTCACTTTATTGGCTTAATTATAATTATGAGTCCTTACTGGTTTTGTTGTATTAAAAAACTTGTGGTCAAACTCGGTTTAAGCATATTGAAATTCATTAAATTTCGTTCATAACCAATTTTCGGAACTCACTCATCAACGTACAATGTTAAAGCTATGCCAAGGTTTAAAGAAATCTAATAATTTTTCAAAGAAACTTTTGGAGTTTCTCAAACGAGCTACAATATCTAGTATACTGCATATTACATCAGATAAACTTGGATAAAATTTGGATTCTAAGTCCGCGATAGCAATTAAGACAATGTGATGTCACACCTTTAGACCTTTTCCTGTGAGGGTATGTAAAATCTAGCCTATGTGGACAGTCCCGCTTCGATTCAGGCCTTGAAGCAACACATCACGAGTGTCATTCGGCATTTACTAGTGGAAATGCTTGAACGAGACATCGAATTTTTGAACTCAACGGATGAACCATCTGAGACGTAACCGCGACCAAAATTTGAAAAAGATAATCTTTAAAAAATTAATGCCAAAGAATGTTCTTTCGAATGATAATAAACAATCCACATTAAATTTGACATTTCTGTGCTTTTTCTTTAAAAAAGTAGGGGACCTCGAAATAGAAAACCGTTTACCTATAAAAAAATATGATAAATTATCTACTTTATATGCGACTACCAATAAAATTGCTGTTATTCATAAAATCCTAGGTTGGAGCTCCACACCTTCTATATATTGACAATTTATTAATTTTAAATCGATGTACCAGTGAGGAAATTAACTTAATTAATCATAAGTTGCAAAGTCGGCCGCAGCAATGCAAATCATTTATTAGCTTTAAGTTACATGTCTTCTTCTTCTTCTTGTTTGCCACCACCACCTTGGACCGTTCTGTACTAAAAACACAAAACTTCCTCAATTGCCTTCATCCTTTGCGTCGATCTATTGGTTGCAGGTGCGCCCTTGCCTCCGTTATTCAACCATGTTTCGCGAATCGAAGGAGCTTTTCGCTGAAATATCATCTTCTATGCGAACGAAATGCCGTAACCTTATTGAATGCTTTGCACTCATACAATTTGGGTTTCCGTGTTCTTCGGCATTCATCACTTACGCGGACTGCTCCAAAGACCTTGCGAAGAACAGTACTCTCGAATGCTCCAAGTGCTTTCTCATCTCGGTCCGTCATCGTCCATGTTTCTACGATTTATAATTGGGCCGAATTGCGTTTCAATTTCCTACCGATACTAAAGTAGCATCTTTGAAAAGAGTTATTCTACGCTTGATATCCATGCTAGGTTGTTAGTGAAATGGTTCCGAGATATACAGAGTCCTTCACTTTTACAAATCATTTGTAGCCATTTGATTGGCAATGCCCTACAACCTATTTCAGTTAGCCAAGAAATATATTCTCTTATCTGAGAGCTCTTTATGAAGACTGGAGTGTTCTAAGACTAATGAAATACAATACATATTGCCCATTCTGCAGGTCTATTACTTACAGCATTTCTGATAACAATATATTCTATCGTCTAATCTATAATATTAAATTATTCTTAGAAATCTATTGAGGTAGAGAGATGGGTTGCTCCTGGACAAACCGACAATGCCAAGTTTTACGTGGGGATCCTCAAGAGACTCAAACGAAGGATCGATCGGGTTCGACATGATATCGCATCCTTTTTTTTGGACTTTTTTTGTTTCCTTGTCTGAAAAGGCCTATGACAGGCAAGTCTTTTGAGGCGACAGAGGGGATCCAAGCAGCCTGCACTTGGGCTCTCAAGGTTACTCCGGAGAATGACTTCCGTGACGTCTTAAATGTTTGGAATTCGCATTGCCAACGCTGCTTCGACACAGAAGGAGCCAATTTTAAAAGTTTTTAAAAAATTGTAAAAATTGGTTCAATAATTTTTTTTTTAATCTAGTCAGTCGTTCCCGGATAAACCCTGTACATCATTGCCAGTAATAATGTATATAATGACATCCTGGTGGTTGGAAATCATTGTCATTGGAAATCACGTCATTACAGACGTGAACGCAACGAAATTTTTCGAAAAAAATTAGTAGACTGATTTTTCACAATGATTTTCTCTGATCCTTCCGATATTCCAACGATGCCAGTAAGATCTCTGACTGTTAATCGTTTATTCTTAAGTACTAATTTCTTTATTTTATTGACGTGCTGATCATCAGTTGATGTTGATGACTGCCCTGAACATAGTTCGTCGTCATCGGGTTCTCGACCCTCTATGAATAATTTGTGCCAACCTAAAACAATTGTTCGCGACAAAAATTTATCACCGAAGTCCTTTTCCAACATTCTGAACTTTCCGGCACCAGAAATTTTAATCCACACACAAAATTTAATGGAAGTTCTTTGTTGAATAATTTCACTCATCGTAAAAATCGTCGACTGCACGTTATGTACTTCGGAAAGATAAACCTATACTAAACTCTGTTATTTTGATGTAATTGTCCCAGATGTCACTGACAGGCAAACAAATGATGAAAAAAAAGATTTTACAAAAGAATTTTAAATAAAAAATTCTTAATATTTTTTGCAAATATAATCTTTTTTAATTCGACGTCGATGTTGAAAAGAGACTTGTGAATAAACTCGACATAGTTTTTACAATGACTGTTCAGCAACATAAGCTTAATAGTTTTATTACTGGAAGTGTGTAGAAATAGGTATCCAAAGTCAGATTTGTGTTCCAGAATAAAGCCATGTTTAGATTTGCCAAAAATCAATTGTTTGCAATCTTTTAAAATATGGCATCGCTTTAATGTTGTTCTTCAGGGAATCGTATCGAATTTTGCGCTAGCTAATTTGTAGACCAAATTGAGGCTTTACATAAAATAATTTTAATAGAGTTCCAGAAATAGATTTTTTAAATAATCATCCTAGAACAAAATGAGTTTATAACTAGAATTTCCTACCCGCAAACATAAGTAAGCTTTTTCAATAAAATTAAAGAAAGCGTGAACATCCGCAAGATTGACATCCAATGACTATTTCGTTGTGTATATTCACCTATTCGACTAGCTCTACAAGTACTCGGTTTTTATTTATTCTTGACAATGTTTTACCACAAATAAAACACAATTCGTTTGGCTCAATGGCCTTGTGCGTCGAATTAAAATTCTCGCAATTGCAAATGAATCAAATTTAATTGGGACTTTAGTGAAATGCGCCAAGAGAAGCAACACTTCTGTTTTACAATCAGTTACAATTGAACATGTGTAAGGCGAACATGCGAACCGAAAAATGCCAAACGAAATATCGGCGAATCGGTGGATCGGCGCTACGACAGCGAACAATTAATGGGGCCAGACGCACCCAAACACGCTCTAGGTACGCAACGTGATCAACACAATAAGTGCACTCGATTATGCACGTATGTATGTATGTACGTTCGTAGGCATATACGAGTGTATATTTGTATTCGGGCAGCCGTGCTCAACAAGCTAAGTGAAAGAACATCGCGTAAACATCGAAGAGGATGCTCTACGACTGGCAAGAATTCGGATATTGAGAACAACAGGCGCATGCACGCGAGTGTGTGTGTGCGCATGTTGCACGTTGCAATGAATGTGAATGTGGCAAGACTTTATTGCGGCGATTGCGAAATGTGTTGCGAGTAATTGGCGCGACGCTGATCCATGCAGCTGAACTTGTGTGACAAGTGAAATCTCAAAAGACACAATGCGAAAGGCAACGATCGCGTAAGCTCGGTGGGATGAGCGGTCTGCAAGTTGAAAGTCATTCAATTTACACTATTTTGGGCAGATCACGAGTTGTTTAAGTTGTTTGGTGAAATTCAATTGTGTGTTGTTACCCTTTCTTCTTATTGGATCGTTGTTGTTGGGATTAAAAATACAAATTGTACGTGTGTACTACACGGCGATGGGAATATGTGAGCTGCCTGGGAATGCAGCAAGATATGCTGAGCTTGTCAGAATGTGGCGGCAATTTATCGCCGCATTGATGACTTGCAGCCACACAAGAGTGCTCATTTGAGACTATAAATTACTGGAAGTTTATAGAAAAATGTGAGCATTTATTTAAAAAAAAAAACTTTAAATTCGCACCGAAGTTACAATACCCTACACAAATAAAAAAGCTTTCTATGAAAGCATTTGATTCCGATCGTTCAGTTTATATGACAGCTTTATACTATAATGCTTCGATATCGGCGGTTCCATTTAATGAGCGGGTTCTTTAGAAGAAAAGGACGGTCACGAAATTTCCGAGCGAAATCTCAAAAACTGTGCGACTAGTTCATCTATCTCCTCAAATAAAAAAATTTTCCATAAAAGAACCTGATTTGCAACGATCAGGTTATATGTGGTTTCGACAAATAAGCAGTTTAGAAGATAAAAGTAGTAGTCGCTCATCACCCTGTTCATTTATATACTTCTGCGAGTTGCGAACTTCGTTAGAGAAAATAAAAAATTGTCTTCAACCAAAACCCAATCTTTTCAATTTGCTATTCTACTCCAAAATCTCCAATTTTTATCAAAAGCCACTGAGGTCCCTTTTCTCTGCTATAAAAGAGCTTTCGCAAATGAAAATCTATGAAAATTCTGTAAAGCCTTACTTAAAAATCCGAATATTTCGAGAAGTATTAATGATAGCGATTTTGACGATAGATATTTTTTGTAGAAAATAAAATTTTCTACAAAATTGTAATGAACATTTTTTCTATAGCTCTTGTCATTTACGAGAAAAATACAAAAAAAAAAGATAATTTCGTGGAAAAATCAGGTTTAGAGCCCCGTACTACCTCGCCGGTCTGAGTTACGACGTTGCTGCGCTGGCCACTTTTGTTGGGTGAACAATTCTGAGAAATATGCGTCTAAAGTCAAAGTGATGCCACAAAATACCTCTGATCTGTAGGAATTTAAAGATAAAAAATCACGATTGTAGTGTATTTTGTATAGAAAATTTTTATACGCCTTGGTCCAGTTCTAAATGTTAACATTGGTTTGTCAAAAAAGTCTTGCGGTATTTTCGCTAGTTGGCGCTGAAAGCGCGTAGTTATAGTTTTATTCGGAACATCATGTCATGCTATACCTCTTTGGAAAGCTCATTTCACGCGCTAATATGTGTTTGATTGATTGTCGTTTCTTTTAAGTCGTTCGTGAGTTATAGCGTCGCAAACATGGAGAAAAATAAAGAGAAAACACGGCATATTTTACAGTACTACTACGATAAAGGCAAAAATGCATTTCAAGCCGCCAATAAAATTTGTGCAATTTATGGACCCGATACAGTTTTCATTTCCACCGCACAACGATGGTTTCAACGTTTTTGTTGTGGTGTAGAGGTGGTCGAAGATGCGTCACGCTCCGGAAGGCCTGTCGTCGAAAAGTGCGATAAAATCGCTGAATTGTTCGAAACAGACCGGCATAGTAGCAGCCTTAGCATCGGTCAAGAGCTGGGCATGAGTCATCAAAAATTCATTTAAATTTCAATAAAAAAAAAATCAATAAAAATACCGCAAGACTTTTTTGACAACCCAATATTAAGGGCTAAAATTTTCAGAGAATTTTTTTGGGGTATTTAAAACGAAATTTCGTGACGGTATTGAAAAAAATTAATAGTTAAAAAAAACACCCTAATATATATATAAAGTAAAACTATCTCGATTAGTTTTAGGTGATACGTACAACCGTTAGGTGAACAAAACTATTATACTCTGTAGCAATATGTAGCAAGAGTATAAAAATACTTGTATGTACTGTACTTAAGACTAAAAACTAGGTATTGGACGAAGAAAAAAGTAAAAATTATATTTTTTCCGGACGTTTTTATAAAAAAATGCCAATTATAGTCAAATTTCATCGACGTTTTTGTTTTTTTTAACTTGTTGGGATTGAAAATCTCTCGTTCGAGACTTTGCAAATTGTATCTCGAAGACCTGTGAAAATTTTGCGAAGATCCATTGGGTAGTTTGTGAAATCTAAAAACCGACTTTGAAAACAAAATTTCAAAAAAACGCTTTTAATATATTAAGTGACTATTGAGTTGAACTCGCGCGAATCAAGTTGAGAATTTATTCTTTAAATATTTCAGAATTAAAAAATATAACAAAAATTTTTTGTGAAGCCGTGAAACCTATAAAGTATAACCACTTAACTTAATTGCATATCACTTTCAAATCGGTTATAGTAACATAACTTTCGAGTTTTTTATCGACTGGATAAGCTCGGCTCGGCTCGAACCAGTTTTAAGAACCAATAGTAAGTGAGGTTCTTATACAAAATACAGGAAATTATGATAAAAAAATTGACTGAGGAAGAATATTAGGCTAATGACGTATTATATCCCCACACCTCATTAAATTCTCTACCATAATTCAATATCTGCTCCCATTTATTTATGCAATTTAACTTCAAGATATGAGAAAAGATTTAGACGCATCCGCAATGTAGACAACAAGGATTTATTATGAAATTAACAGCAGCAAATACATATATATTGTGGTAAGGAAGCGGCTAAAAGTAAAATAGCACCCAAAAGTTGCGCCACAAAATTGCAACAATAACAACAAGATACAGCAAGCATTTTACGAAATCACCAGCATAAATTCATTTACACTCCTTTCGGGGCATTTCACTTCTAATGACCCCAACCGCCCATTAGCGAGAAACCGCACACGCACACAGGCACACAAATCTACCGTTTTAGTAGCAACCAACGCCATTTTGACCAAACGGCCATTCATTCTTGACTGCGTCTTAACGCACCGTTAAACAGCAGCGCAATGAAAATTTAACTTTTTTGGTGGCAAAAAAAATTCAGCCCCCCTCTCGACTTCACCAGCGGACATAAGGAAATTTACTTTACAGCTTGGCATTTCATTTATACATTAACAATAAAAAATGCTTTAAAACGGTCGTCAAGCAGCCTTTAATGTCCTTTTCATGTTCGAGCGATTCCTTTTGTTGCACAGTGGACAAGCATTCTTTTTGTTTTTGTACTTTTTTGGTTTTTTCCACCCACTTGCCGCTGCGTACAAAACTCTTTTTCTTGAATGTATCTGCATAAAGCAGCAACAGAAAATCAGTTCGAGCGGAAAAAGACGCAATTTTTAATTAACCCTTTTTTCCCCTCTAGAGGTATGCGCGTGTGTGTATGAGAGTGTTGGTAGGTTGGCGACTGGGTGGTGATGGCATAATTAATAGCGTACGTAATGGGAATAATTGCAGTTGTTTGGCGAGCAAAAATCTTGAATTTTTGTTTTTGTTATTTTTTTCTTTCGAAAATAAGATGCTTTGTGGCAAGTGGGAGGAAAAAATCACAGAAACTAATTAATAACCTTAAGGCCGCTAACAAGGGTTTAATTAAATGATTTGTGGGTGGCGAAACTTTTCATTTGAATGCGGCCCGAGGTAGCGCCTTAAGGTTTTGGGATTGATTTCTTATTTTTTTATTTCTTTCTAATTTAAGACAAACTTCCTAGCATTTGCTGCTTGCCAATGCCTTCTTTTTAAACCCTTTGCAGCTAATGTTCAACAAATAAGTTCATTGAGTTAATAAAATCGAAACCCCAATAGGCGCTAATGTTACATTCAACAGCTTCTCTACCGCATCTTCTCTGAACCTTGAGTTGCGCTTGCAGACCATAAAAACATCTATAACCTCTTTTAGTCAACGCTTTTCGCCAAAAAATGTTATTTCCAAATTATTTGGGGATTTGTTTCTTAGAAAAAAATTAAACACCAGCTGCTAATGGATTTCATCGATCACTCACGCACACGCACACTCAAACACACACGACGACAAATTTGTATGGTGAGACAGTGTTTCGATTTTACCCTTTTCTCTCCTCTTTTCGTGGCGCTTTTGTTCACTCGTTTGCACAAACATTTCTTAATTTGGTCGAGGCAAAAACATTTATTAAATAAATTTCATTAGCGGTGTTGATTGCAATGGCCGTTGTCAGCAGTAACTGCAACAGATGTATACTCACACGCATACACACATAAAGTTATATGATTCAGTATATACGTCAGCAGCAAGATTCACTTGTTTACCGTTTGTTTTCAGCAAATAAAGCATTTTTGGGGATTTGGCTTTCTGGTTGTTCACCACAAGACACACAAATTTGTAAGCAAAACAGAAAGTAAAATGGCTTGAGCTGCGAGTGTCAACATTTTGACTTACAACAACAAACAACAACAATGCGTGGTTTTATTAAAACACATGCACACTCATGTACGTACATACAAGCGCATTCCCTCACACATTTGTATACATGCGTGTAAGTGCCTCCTTAGCACTCTCCATAACCGCAGCTTCCACCATTGGCATCAATAAGCACATGAAGTGGTTAAGCTCATACATTAATGAACTCTGAATATTCTTTGTTGTTTTTTCTTTCATCAACTGCTGTTGCTGTTGCTGCTTTGCTAATGTGTCCACCAACAACTGTCACCAGGCGGCACATCTCCATCAGCATTGGTCATTAGTGTTGTCTCTTCCGAGATTCATGCGTTGCTTGTAAATATTTGGTCAACATTTTTAGAGAAGTTATTAATTTCGTGTGAAAATGAAATTTTAAACAAATAAATATGAAGTCAAATATTTGTGCCTTCCTACGTAACCACATTGCCTCCGCTAAGTGGTGGAGATCAGTAAAGAAGTGTATTTTTTTGAGTTTACATTATAATTAAGATCGTGTGACTTTTTGAGCGTTGACAGTTTGTAAACAACTGTTTTGTGTGGCTTAAAGCGAGCAAATGGCATAAAGTAAGCAAAGAGATAAATTTAAATCGGGTATGCCCCTAATTGCTGCAAGGTCTTTTGGTGCTGTTTTTTGGGGTTTTTAAAGAAAATTTTAAAACAAGTTATAATCCAAATTAAAGGAACTGATTCAATCGCGGCTTATGTATTATTATTACGATTGCGAAATTATTGTCTTTTGAAAGCTTGAAAGAGTGCTTTAAATGGACATTTTGCTGAAATATTTTACAAAAACAGCATTTCTGATTCAGGTAAAGATTCGTATTAACATAGAGAAAAAATTGGCAAACGCATCTAATTTTTCTTTCATATTGCCTTGACAAATAGATTCCAGCTCAAGTTGCCTTAAAAGCATTGAAAAGGCGGCCCAGTTTAAACAAAATTATTCCTTAATGGAAACTCAAAAGTATGGGATAAGATTAAGTACGTATGTACATATTATATATGTATGCAGAGATAATGGTGAATCGGTGCATTTCCAAACATAAAATAGTGATTTGGAAGACTCCATTTCTTGTATAGTCTATTATTTGGATTAGTGATTTTAGGAACAATAGCCAGTTTAATTGTTTGAAAATGTTCTTCGGAACACACTGAACACCTTCACTTAAAAGGCTATGGGTCTAAAAACGGTTTTGAGCCAACGATTTTTCAGACACTGGCTCGAAACTGGTTTTGGACCTAGTTTCTTAGGTAAACATTTCCCATCTTCACCATTTATAGTAATTAAAAAAAAAATCGATCAACTCCATTTTGTAATACATATATACATAAAAGGCAATCTATATTGAGGTTCGCCAACTAAAAAAAAAAATCAAATTTAATTGGGAGTGTTTTTTATCATTCGAAAGAACATTCTTTGGCATTTATTTTTTTAAGCTTATCTCTTTCAAATGTTGGCCACTGCTATGCCTCCGATGGCCCATCCCTTGAGTCCAATTTGCGATGACTCGTTCGAGTATTTCGACTGGTAACTGGCGAATGCCGCGCGTGATATTTTACTCCAAGGTCTGAATCGAAGCGGGGTTGTCCGGATAGACCTTAGACTTTACTTATCCTCACAGGAAAGAGTCTAACGGAGTCACCTGCTGTGATCAAATTGAAAATTTTAATTTGTATTTCGCGTATTTTTCGAATCGGTAAATTTTTTTTCTGCAAGTTGGTAGTACTGTTATTGATATATATGCTAAAATTCGCGTTAAAATATTCATTAGTATTTGAGATACGTTTTGTGAGGCTCTAAAAGTGAATGCTTCAATTTTTACTGTGTCTGAATTTATTTAACAAAGATGTGGGATAATGTACCATTGCATTGGTTATTCGAGATCATTTCGCCACATTTTTAACTAATATCGGGCCGCAACCACCACACTCGCCTGACTTACCTTCGTGTAACTTCTGGTTATTCAGCAAATTCACATGACCACTCCGAAGACACCATTTTAACTCAATTGAGGATATAAAAACTGAATTGAAGAAGGCTCTGATGGCCATCAAGGAAAATTCGTTGGCATAAGTGAATTGCAGCAGGAGGGGGCTACTTTGAAGGAGATGAAATGGACAATATTCATATTTCAATTTGATCACAGTAGTAATACTAGCCCAATACATAAAATTAAAAAAAATTCTTCACATACCCATTGAGCCAGAAATGAGCGCAAAATTTATCGCTACATTGCTGAACAAATTTTGGCTCGAAATCGTCGGATTTTCTTGAAACTTTTCAAGAGCAGGAAAGGTCGTTGGCAAGTTATTTTGTACGCTATCAATTTAAAGGGTTAGGAGTAGACAGAGGCACGAAAAAATGAGAATTTTCAGTATTTTTTTTGTTTGCTATTAAATCGTGTTATTTTACAAAAGCAGCAATATGGCATTATTATAGAATGTGTTGACTTGAAGTCACGAAAATTTCAAAAAAAAAAATTAATTTCCAAAGTTATAGTTGTTTGTGTTGACCCAGTTCCAAAAAAAAGGTACTTGCGGTGACAACCATAAGTCCTTGGAGATTCATCTAAAATCAATCGAAAAAAAATTAGTTTTATAAATAGATAATCCTGTGCCTGATCGAAGGTTTTTTTTCAAAATTAATAAAATGGCGGCCTCAGGAAATTTTTTTATAAATTTTTGCAAAAAAATCTAACTAGTGATTGGTCCAAAAATCGAAATTTTTGAAAAAAAAAATCCTGCAATCAGGCCCGAGTTTATTATGTATTCTAAAAGCTGTATAAATTTCATTAAAATCTACTGAGCGGTTTTCGAGTTACAGTTGTCACCAGTTCAAAAAACATAGTTTTGAGAAAAACGCGTTTAAAGTTTCACACTAGCGCTTTGAAGTGCCCGAGCTCTCTTTGTTATTTGTCGAATAACTCAAAAACTAACTATCGGATCAAAGTGAAATTTTCAGTAAAAAAGTTAATTTTTTGAAAATTCCTCTACCCTAACCCCTTAATATCTTGACGTAAAATGCCCCGTTGCTGCGAACGGCACCGAATCGACTCTCCACAGTTTTCGTGTACACTGACAGCTACGGCGGCTTTATTTTCTTCACTGCGTGCTGGACGTGATCTATTCAAATATTATCCAATATTGAATTTTGGGTTTCGAGATGGGTGATTGTGTTGCGAATAGTATGCTCAGTAGTGACAAAAATTATACGTGATTTGTCAAAAAAAGACTTTTAAAATGAATAATGATAAATTAAAATTTATAATGATTTTTAATCCTCTGATTGATGTTTCCCTCATACATATATACTTAGTATATTAAATTTAACATCTTCGGTTGAGTTTACAAGTACGAGGTGTGTTCAAAAGAACGGATTTTCCAATCTTCGAAGCGCTTCAAAAAATCATTTTTTTATCTTCTTCAGCTCCTCCTTCTATGCCGTCTTTATCTCGTCAAGAGAAGCGTAACGTCGTCCTTTCACGGGCCTCTTCAGTTTAGGGAACAAAAAAAGTCCCAGGGGGCCAGATCTGGGGAATACGGTGGCCGTGGCATCATTAGTGTGTTGTTTTTGGCCAAAAAGTCGCGCACAAGCAACGATGTGTGTGAGCAGGGGCGTTATCGTGGTGCAAAAGCCAATTTTTGTTCTTCCACAAATTCGGGCGTTTCTGGCGGATTGCTTCTCGCAAATTGCGCATAACTTGCAGCTAATATTCCTTATTGACCGTTCTTCCCTGTGGCAAGAACTCATGATGCACCACGATTCGCGATACTTTTTGAACACACCTCGTATATCACAGGCATCTCATTTAAGATTTTAATATAAATGTCTCCGACTGTAATGTTTTGCGAAACATTTTTATCGTGGAAGTTTGTAACATCCAAAAGGAAACGTTGAAGAGCGTTACGAGCTGAGACGATTTAGCTATGTCCGTCTGTCCATATATACGCGAACTAGTCTCTCAGTTTTTGATATATCGTTTGAAATTTTGCACTTCTTCACGTTTCACCACGAAGATGCTCATTCATTGGATCCGTCGATATCGGACCATACAAACTGAAATCTTTGTAAATTAAATTTTTCTAATTGACGAGGTATAGTCACAAAATTTGGCACAGATTATTATCCAAACCATCGCCACAACCTTTAGTAGATTGTTCAGATTGTATCACTATATCATGTAGCTACCATGTAACATGATCGATCAAAATCAGAATAAAGTTCTTCATATATATTTATAGAAACCGTTTTATACTACAAAAAATGTAACTGTGAGGTAATTATAGCTTCAAAGCGGCTTCAAAGTCAACGTTGTTTTGTCTTGCAACAACTTAAAGCCCCCCGCCTTAGTTCCTTGCAAATTGCGGAAGTATAAAATGTTCGTATTCACCAAAACTTATACCTTCCTTACTTATTTTAACGTATTTACGGATTGTAGTTCAACAATTTATGCACAAAGCGAATGATTATAATTATAAGCTTGATAAAGTCTATCTAGATTTCCACTTTCCTTCCGTAATAGTTAAGCTAAAGTTCAGCAGTGCCAGGCGGCACTTTTAGTAGTTTTTGTTGTTAGAAATATTACAGCGAAGCGTCGCGACGATTTCATATCAGCGCGTGTGCAGCAGTCGACATTCAAAGCGTGTAATTGCAACATTGCAACACAACGGCAGTAATTCACAGCCTTTTCCCATTAAATGTTGCACATTCAGAGCAAACGCATGCACACGAAACACAAGCGGACAAGTTGTGGCCTGTTCAGTTGAGCAACGGTGGACTGCACCTTCCAGCTGCGAGCCGCTGAGCTTTAGCGACCATAGCTGGCGATAAGAAGCCCGATAGTATTGCCATTTCAATTCGAATTGTCGCGCTGATCGGCCGAGCAATTTATAATTCTTACAACAGCAACCAACGAGCATAAAGTAATGAGCGGGCTGAGTGAGGGGAGTTGAAAGGAGAGCGCGGCTAAAGGCGGCGGGAATGACAGTGTGCACTGAAGCATTTGCACCGGCAACTGATATTACATACAACAACAACAGCCACAACAACAAAAAATAAATGCAAATTAATAACGTTACTTCTGCTGTTTTTGTTGTTGTGGCTGTTATTGTAACCAAATACAAAATAGGCTTGTTGTTTTTGCAGCAACAAACACAGTCGCTCGCTCGTTCGCATCTGCCACAACGCATCAGCCCAACAAACCAAACAGACCGGAATGCGATAAATTTTTACTACAACACCACAAACAGCAGCAACAACACACTGGTGTTCACACACACACACACACACCTGTGGGATTTGCAACATGCAATACCGGCGTAACAGCAACATGCAGAACAACAACAATAACAACCGCAAAACAAGCCATTCCAAAGATATTGTTGTTGTGGTTGTTGTTGTTTATTGTCATTATTGTTGCTGCTATTGCCGCTCTATTACAAGACGAAACTGTTTGTTTCTAATGCAACTGTTACTTTATTGTTGTTGCACACGCAACTTTGGTCTTGTTGCCGCCATGTCCATCGGTTGTTGCCGCCGATACACGAAATGATGGTGCTGATGGTGATGGTGGTGGTGGTGGTGCAACAAGTTGGCGTTCAGCGATAGCAAAGCGTTGTGCAGCAAAGTCAAAAGTCCATTCATTTCATTGCAATTTGATAGCACCGCCATGTTGGTGCTGGTGCTCACCGTCTCCACCACACCACACCAACTTTATTGCGCCAACTCAAGGCGGCGGCGGCGACGTGCAAAGCATTGCCGGGGCTTTGACGTGCCACGCGTATCTGCTGCTCGATAACTCGTCTATAATTACAACAATTTTCCATGTTTAGCCGCTGCTTAATCGCTTTAAGCACAAGCACGGCAGCAACAAAAACAACAAAAATTGCACCAACAATTTAATGACTGCAACGACAACGGAACGTAGCTTTGGCCGTAATAGCAGCGCGTTTTACACGTTGAGGGGGGCTGGAGGGTGTAGGACGAGTTGTTGGCGCTGCAACACAGGTAAGTCGCTTGTTTGTCGGCTTTGGCACGGCAATGAGGAGTGGCTTAGGTGTCGCCACGCAAACACGGTGCTTCTTATGTCGTTGTGTTCTTTGTTATTACTGTCGCTTGTTTTCAGTAACGGAAGTAAAATTGTAGATATATTTACAGACCCTGTGTCCTTCAAGATTTTAGTTCCTAACCAAAGTTTATTAATCATTTCTAAGCTCATTTTTAATGAATAAAGAGAGAGTTGCTAATATTCGTGTAATTATCTCCGAACGCTATTGCCTAACTATGTTAATAAACTTGACATTACACTTATATTCATATCGAATCTTTTTCGTGGCTTTTTGGTTTTTTCCGAGTTCTATTATTTTATGTTATTGTTCGTACCGTAATGTCATCTTCTTCTTTACTGGCCTAGACACCGCTTACGCGGTTGTAGCCGAGCTAACAACAGCGCGCCAGTCGTTTCTTGGTTTCGCAATTTGGCGCCGATTCGAAATACCAAGTGCAGCCAAGTCCTTCTCCACCTGATCTCCCCAACGAAGTGGAGGTCTTCCTGTTCCTCTGCTTCCCTCAGCTGATACTGCGTCGAATACTTTCAGAGCTGAAGAGTTTTCATCCATTCGGACGACAAGACTTGGCAAGCGTTGTCGCTTTCTCTTAATTCGCTGAACTATGTCAATGTCGTCGTATAACTCGTATAGCTCATCGTTCCATCGACTGCGAATATGGGGAATGGCGAATATTGCCGTTTTGCGTGGGATTTCGAGTATAACTTTTTTTTGGTGTTAATGATGGTTTCAATACCACTACCAGAACCATTTGCTTCGCTTCCTTATCCAGTCTGGATAAAGCAGAACTAACGGCGCGGTTGTTTAGGCCAATGATATCAATATCATCAGCGTACCAGCTCTTATAAAAGATTGTGCCTTCCTTGTTCAGCTCTGCAGCTCGAATTATTTTCTCGAGCAGCAGATTAAAGATGTCACAAGACAGTTTCATCGCCTTGCATGAAACATCGTTTGCTATTGAACGGCTCGGAGAGGTCTTTCCTGATTCTGTCGGAGACGTACTTACCTCATATATAGGTCACTAATATTGTCAAAAATAAAAATCTTAGTTAAGGAATTTGAACTGCGTATTCATTAGAGCGACTGTACTTTTCTTTAGACTAAACTTGATCCGACCCCAAATCGTTGTAGAACTGAAACTTGTCCCGGAACCAAGCACCTAAAAACATGAAAATAGTAAGCCTAGTGGACGTTCAAAATACTCTTGAAAATATGAAAATTTTAATTAAAAGGTTTAAGATAACCGTCAAAAATTGATCGCTATAAAATTTGCGTATGCCGAAGCTCTGTGCAAAGTGGGAACTATGTATACGAGCCCAGAATAGACCAAAAATAACAACGAGTTGAGTTATTTACAACCAGTGTTTTGAGCTCTTTCTTAAACTAGAATATTTGTATCAAAATATGACATTAGATGAAAGATGGATTAATATACAACATTCGAGCATGTGATCATGAGATGAACGAAATCCAAAGTTTGGGTAGAAATTGTAACTGTGAGCTGGAAAAGTTTTGGTATGTAAATTTAGAATGTCTTTGGAATAACTTTTGTCCAATATGCACAGAAATGATTGCAACTGTAGAAAAAATTTCGATTTTTCTCAAATCAGTGGAAAATAGTGTAAATAATAGCAAAATTGCAACAAGTCGTCTTCAAATAGATTACACATCCGCGACTTCTTCAGATCTGGTCCGTAGGGAATTTTTCAATACCAGAATATGGGTTTTGTCTTTAATTTAGAGTTGATGTAGCTACTCTACCGCGTTTCCGAAAAACAGCGTCGGCTCCGTCTCTTCCCAGATGAAGCCGGAAGCCGTTCTTGCATGATGGAGATTAATCTGCAGGACCTTTGTCCTACAAGGTCTTTTTCAAATGTGCGAAATCCGCACCAGCATCAACACCTGCGGCAACCTTTTCTAACAGCTGCTTTGAATAGAAAATAGTTCCATCGGTTGACTTAAACCATTTCCATGTCCGTTTGAACATCCAATTCCTAATCCCCTGTCACTTCTAGAGCTGCTGGTTCATCCGCTCTGGAGTCTTTTGCGGGGATCCACACTCTCTAAGAACTTATGGGTCCTTGGTTACGCTAATAGGGCCTTTCAGTCCTCTTCTTATTTATATGAATCAGCACTTGCCGATATGGTTTCTTAGTTCTTTCCAGCCGGATCATTCTCCAGTTGCGAGTGGGCAGAGTTGAAGGCGTAGTGGTAGTCACCGTCTAGCTCCCATCCAAATAACATTTTCTGTAATTATTGTTGTTCTTTAGAGTTTCCTAGAAGATCTCATATTACAACGGGCCTTTATTTCGTCAAAAGGGTTTCACCTAAGCCCACTTCGAACAGCTATGGATTTTATGGGAATTCTTCTAGTCGTTTCAGTCGGTTTCAATTTCGCTCACAAAGAGGTAATCGATTCTTCGATTTTTTTTAGAGTTTGCTTAGACTAGTATCACATTCCAGCAACTGCATTGCATTGATATGTAAAAGCTTCTTATACATATGTATATAGGATGCACATATGTATAAATGTGCATACGGTACACATACGTATTTATTGTTTCTAAAGATGCACACCAACATTGGTTACAAGCCAAACAGTTACTTTTGCAATATTTCGTAGCTTTTATTACTAACGTCGCCTTTTTATTTTATTACAATCTGCCGTTGTGTTTCGTTATCGAGGTAGCGTTTTACCGCATTTAAAGATACGCGCCGACATGATAAACAAGTTTTAATTTATCTTTTATGCGCACATTGCCGCACCGATGCAGCACCGCAGAGCAGCTCACTTGTTATTGCAAAAGTTTTGGTTGCCAATTTCTACGCAAAATATTGGTTGTTGTTGTGCGCAGGTATGGACACCATAAAACAAGCGTTCGCTACAAGGGAAACATTTGTTGCACCCAAGTATGCAAAGGACAAGTCAGTGCATTTGTCGGCTCGATGCATCGATGCTCGCGAGGATGTGGAAGATGAGTCTGGCCGAGGCTCTTTTGCATACAAGTGGATAACTGCGTAAGAATATACTCACAAACATAGAAACAAACCGCAACAAAGAGCGGCGGCACGGCAAGCCTTTGGCGCAGAATTTAACCTCTCGAGTGGCTGGTTGGTCGGCTGGCCATTTGTATCTTTGTTTGTGTTGTAATTTAATGGCTGCTTGACAAAACAAAATTGGCTTAATACGCCATTACGGTTTTGTGTTGGTGCAGCCAGACCTCATGATGACAGTACTAGCGAGTGTAGACTCCTTCTGAGGCTCGGTGTGTCTTGGCATGGTAGCGACATAAATGACAAGACTCGACCTTATTTTATTTTATTGCCACACACTGCTGATATTTTATTCTGCTGCAGTATTTAGCGTTTTGCCGCTTTTGATCTGCTGAAATAAAATTTTGCATTTATTTAAAATATGCGCGTAATTATTTTCTGGTTTATTTGGTTGCAATTAGCCGACTCAATAACGCTAATGATTGGTGCCAGAGTCGTAGACTGTTGCTATTAGAGCATATTAAAGCTGACGTTTTTAAAATAAATAAAATATTTTTTCATACAAGCACTTGCCTTCAGCGGTCAGTTTGTATGATAGTTATATGCTATAGTGGTCCGATCTGAAGAATGTGTTCGGAGATTCCAGCATTGCCATGGTCCTTGTTTTTACAATGTATACATTACACAATTCTACTACCTTTTGAAAGAGGGCACGATCTGTGCAAAATTTCAGTTCGATATCTCAAAAACTGAGTAGCTGGCTCGCGTATATACAAACGTATAGTTCAAATATATATAGCAAAGCAGCTGTTTAGGCTTCTATATATATCATATAAAAATTGGAAGGGAATCATCCACTGTGAGCTGCTCCCGCTAATTCTACCATCTACTGCGAACAACTGGACCGCTTGAAGCTGGCGATCGACCAGAAGCGCCTAGAAATGGCCAACAGGAAGAGTGTAGTTTTCCACCAGGACAACGCCAAACCACACACTTCGTTGATGACTTGTCAGAAGCTACGGGAGCTCGGATGGGAGGTTTTATCGCACCCACCGTATAGCCCGGACATAGCGCCAAGTGATTACCACCTGCTCCTGTCCATGGCGAACGCCCTTGTTGGTGTAAAGTTGAACTCAAAAGAGGCTTGTGTTCGAGTTCTTCGCAAATAAGGAGGGGTGTTTCTGCGAGGGGGTTATAATGAAGTTGCTGCCAAGATGAAAAAAGATTATCTAACGAAACGGCGCATATTTGAACTAAATCTGATAACTGCAACACTTTTTATAAAGCATTGAATAAAGAGCATAAAAGCGGAAGGGAGATATTTGACAACCTAATATACAAATCCACTGAAAATGGAAAATTTCTGTCCATATTTTTCTAGTGATCTTACAAAGCATATTTTGACTTACCTTCCTCGTATTAATTTTAATCTAAAAATACATTGTGACAAAAAGGAAATTATAAATGAAACGCAAATTTTTTAAATTTTTATCAATATTTATTTTGTCGCCTGCAAAGTTGTCCCGACGTAATACACTTATGCCGACGATTTGTCTAGTCCTCGAAACACTTTTCATAAGCACTTTTTGGGATTTCCAAAAAAAAAAAAAACACTAAGCAAATCTGGTGAATATGGTGGTTGATCGATAGTTTCCATTGTGGAAATTCCATGAATTGTTCTTGCCAGATTCCGGCCATTTTCGGTGGATCTTTGAACCGCTCATATCTTCAACGATCTCTCCACCATCTCTAAAGACTTTTTACTAGTCGTGTGTTTTTGAACACAAAATTTGAGACAAAACTTGAGACAAAACTTGAGACAAATTCTTTGTCCGATATTTTTATGCATTGTAACCCAAAGGGCAGCCTTCTTCAGAGGGGTATGCTTTCACTCTAACAACCGATCCGCTATACTGGCATTGAGTTCGCTGACTGTGTGTTCTGCTCAAAGCGGAATCGCCGAAAACTCCAAAGCCGTTGAGCTATGGACCCTTACGTAAATTACATCCGATTGGAAACGAGTCGATTTTCCAATATCGTCTGGACCTCTGAAGCTTCTGTAAGTTCTATCAACACTAATGAAAATCAGAGATACGATTGCGAGATCCTTCTGACCCAAAGTGAACCGTAAGAGGTACTCCGAACTACTTGCACTTAGCAAAGTCAATCTCTCCGCTACTGCATGTGTTCTGACTGGACACTGTCGAATAATTACAAACGCGGCGCGACTAAATATTAAGGGGGATACCCTCTAAACAGGTCACATCCGTGTTTTGGCATTTATATTATATTAAGAGGTATTGTTAAACTACAAAATAAAAATTATTTTATTAAAAAAAAAATATGGCGGAAATATCAACGACATTTTTTGCGGTCGTCAATTTCCTGGGTAGGCCTCTTATCTGAAACGAAAATGTTAATTTTTTTAATCTGCAAGCTTTTATCAAGTGCATACTAGAGGGGTTTGGAGAATTTCGAAAAATTGGGAATGTAGGGATGGATTATGTAAAAATTGCCATTTTTACCTGTGTTTTTTGACACCAAAATAGTTAAACAACTGTCAAAATGCAATTTTTATTGTAAAAACGCTCTATTCTGCACTTGAGTATAAAATTGTCTATAAAATAAGCAATTTTGGCGCCCGGAAAAAAGTTAGTTTCGAAGAAACGAGGCTCATACAGCCGCTACAAAAAGTGCATTGATTCTGGAACCTATTTCTTCGAAAATATTCGGAGTAAAACAATGCAACATAGGGACTATATTTTTCAATAATTTTCCAATTGTTTAGAGTGAAAAAGTTTGAAAATTCTAGAGGTATTTCCCCCTTTACGTTGGGTGCTTTTTTTGTTATTGTTATAGCGGCAGAATTCTACCGAGTTGACAGGCCTTGATCGGATAAAAAATACGGGTTTGTTTTTTTTCTGACTCTCGTGGGAACGAAGAACAATTTTGTCGCTCCCTCCTCTATCGAAGTTTGGTGCCCTCCGAATTCCGACTGACCGGAACGGACCGCTTGAGTGTTATGCGTTTTTTGCGCGAAGCTATTCGTAGAAATAGGCTGGAATTATGGGCCGACAACTCTTGATTTTTGCACCACGATGATGTACCGCCAGATATTGCATTGATTCTAAATGAGAAAATTGATTTTAACTGGTGTTTTGAGGATTGGAAAAAACATTGACACAAGTTTATTCATGGCCTCAATAACTTTGAGGGCGATGACATAGATTTTGAAGAATAAATTAAGAATTTTAAAATTATTACCAAAGTCTTACTATTTTTTGCTCATAGTATAATACTAATACATACAGATATTTTTGTTTTACCTTATCCAAATGTATTTGCCCATGTATGCATACATATAGTGATGTTCATATGTGTGCAAAGCCAATAGCAAAACATCATATTAACTGAGCTAACAAGGCTTTTAATTGTATTTTCACGCTTCCATTAACAAAAAGCCGAAAGTGCAAACAAGAAGCAATTACAAGCACAGCACACCAACAAAACGCATATTTAGCAAGTCAATAGTATAGAAGGTAAACAATGGCTAACCAGTCGACCATTGGTTTTGTCAATGTTGACCGGACAAACAACTCAACGCGCAATTTAAATTTGCTTTCTGCGAAGACTGTGGCAACTTCATACGCCCTGTGCGCCCTTTCAACACAAATAGCGCAAGAGCTATTTCAACACACCTGCTTTTATGCACGACACTCACACACACACACACACACTTACACCAGAGTGTTTGTCATCTTTTGAGATGCACGCCATGTGGAATCCGTAAGACAAACAGCTGCCTGCGGCGCAGAGATCATTCGAGGCGGACAACTAGTGGAGCCTAACACAAAGCGCAGCTCCAAGCACATGCCCCCAATGTGTGTTGAAGCAAAGGTGTGAAATGAGCTACAAGCATGTGCAACACCTTAGCCATTAATAGCAACAACAGCAGCACTTTACTCGCAACAAATGTAAGCGCAACATCATCTCTGTGTTTGTGTGTGTGTGTGAAGAATGCAGCTAAGGCACAAGAACAACAATGGTGATTGCTGTGAATGTGTACTTTTGTGTAACGCTACAAAAAGGAGTGGTTGCTTAGGTTGCATATGGCATGTTGCATGTTGGTAGTTGGTGTTGCCGCTACTATTGTTTTTGCTGTTGCCGGTACCTGTTGCTGCGTGCTGCTGCTGCACCCGATTAATTCGTGCGACATGCAGTTATTCATTACGCAAGTCAATAAGCAACACGCCAACGACCACATTTGACAACAGTGACCGTTGCAGAAGCAGAAGCGTTAATGGCAGCAGCAACTGCTGTTGTGGCAGCTATGGTGTGGCAACTGTTACACTTTGTTTGTTGCGGCGAGTATGGTCAGTGGGTTGTCTGTCTTCTATTTGTTCGTTTAAGCAGCTAGACAAATGCGAGGCAAGCTGTCGACAAGACAGAAAGCAATCTGCTTGGGTATGTGGCACCATGCATCACTGGCCATTTTGTTGATTGTCTAAACATATATTTGTTAGCAGTTGACTGGCTGTTAACAGTTATATAGAAATGTATATATGGCGTCATATATCTTAAGGATCTATCACTAAAGAGGCATACTATTAAAATGCGGTTGTCTATTACAATTTCTTCTAAGTATATATCTATGTGAGATTTATGTAAAACTATGATAAATGACATATTCCGACTATTTCAACACAAAAGTCTGAGTCTTTTTGCTTATAAAATATTTCATGCTGCTTGGATCCCCTCTGCCGTCTCAAAATGCTTGCCTTTAAACGGCTTTTTCAGGCAAAGCAACAAAAACTGTCCGCTGCGGAAGCGTTGGAATGCCGGCCTTGGTTGGGTAGCTGTTCACAAGAAGGACGGTGTGAGCCGGGGCGTTGTAGTGGTGCAACTTCCAATCCGCTTGCGCATGTTCAAGTGCTCCGTCACAATGTCATGAACCACAGATTTTGATAAATTTTGCATCTGGCAAATTACAATAATACTTAATCGACGGTCTGAATTCAAAACTTTGCGTACACGTATCCCATTGCCGGTGACTGTGGAAGTCGTAGGTGTCCCAGCACGGTCTTCATTAGCGACCTCTTCTCGACCCTTCAAAAGGGCCTGCTAGACAAATGCGAGGCAAGCTATGCCACCGAAACACACCACTTCTTAATAAAGCAACGTCTGAGTAAGCCTACTTGCTCATATAAAACGTCTCTGTCGCAGATTTACCGAGTTTCACACACCTTTGCTCTAACGAACACTGGATTTTGGGCTTGCACCATACACAGAAACACGTTACGCGAAAATGTTTGTCCTGACTCTCCGCTCGTTCGTCAGCCAGGAACGCCCTTTACCGAATCCAGTGCGGGCACGCTCTGAAGTACAGTCGCGGCGGAAGAAAATCAGTCCTATTACTACATCCACGCAATTCGAGCAATCATCGATCGGTCTCGCACCATGTTTACTCTAGTGAATAATGCGTATCATCAGAGACGCCGTACAGTGCACACCGAAGACGCTATTTCAGCTATGGAGTATCGAAGAAAATTTCAGTGAGTATTCACTTAATGGAAGATTTTGGTTTCTTCTTCTTCTTTATTGGAGTAGACACCGCTTACGCAATTATAGCTGAGTTAATAAGAGCGCGCCAGTCGTTTCTTCTATTTGGAGCGTTTTTGTCCATTCGGTCAACATGGCCTGATTCGCTGAACTATGTTAATGTCGTCGTATATCTCGTACAGCTCATCGTTCCATCGAATGCGATATTCGTCGTGGCCAACGCGCAAAGGACCATAAATCTTTCGCAGAAATTTTCTCTTGAAAACTCGTAACGTCGGCTTATCGTTGATGTCATCGTCCAAGCCTCTGCACCATATAGTGGGACAGGAATAATGAGTGCAGTTTGGTTTTTGTTCGTCGAGAGGACTTTACTTCTCAATTGCCTACTCAGTCCGAAGTAGCAGCTGTTGGCAAGAGTTGGCCTGCGTTGGATTTCCAGGCTGACATTGTTGGTGGTGTTTACACTGGTTCCATGATAGACGAAATTATCTAAAACCTCAAAGTTATGACTGTCAACAGTGACGTGAGAGCCAAGTCGCGAGTGCGACGACTGTTTGTTTGATGACAGGAGATATTTCGTCTTGCCCTCGTTCACCACTGGACCCATTTGTTTTGCTTCCTTGTCCAATCTGGAAAAAGCAGAATTAACGGCGCGGGTGTTGAGTCAACTTCATCGGCATTCGCCAGTAACTGTACACTCTTATAAAAGATTGTACCTGCTCGATTAAGTTCTGCAGCTCGAATTATTTTCTCCAGCAGCAGATTGAAAAAGTCGCACGATAGGGAGTCGCATTGTCTGAAACCTCGTTTGGTATCGAACGGCTCGGAGAGGTTCTTCTCGATCCTGACAGAGCTTTTGGTGTTGTTCAACGTCAGTTTGCACAGCCGTATTAGTTTTACGAGGAGACCAAATTCAGAGATCGCGGCATAAAGGCATCTCCTTTTCGTAGTGTCGAAAGCAGCTTTGAAATCGACGAAGAGATGGTGCGTGTCGATTCTTCTTTCACTGGTCTTTTCCAAGGAAGGATTTTGGTTTGAGGGCTTACAAAAATCAAATCAACTGCGAAAACTGAAGTCTAATGACCATCAAGAGCGTCACATGTTCAGTGAATGGGCCACCCGTAAGACGGCCGCCGATTTTTTTAAGAAGTATTGGTCCTGCCTTGGAGCTCACTTTTGGTTGAAAGGGTACGTAAATAAAATTAGGGTATTGGAAGTGACGACAATTCACAAACCAAGACGACCAACTTTACAATAAAGGTTCCCCTTTGTTCGATTTACTATTTATAATTAATTATTTTTCAGCTATACTGATCTTGCGAGGCTTAACTAAGTGGTAAAATAACCACCGCATGAAAGAAATATGGAGAGAACCTGTATTAACACCAACAATAATGTCAGCCTCGAAATTCAAGTCTTCCCAACAGGTGCTACTTCGGACTGAGTAGGCAATTGAGAAGTAAAATGCTCATTCGACGAACTAAAGTCAGTCATCATCCCTGTCCTGCCATATGGTGCAGAGGCATGAACGCTGACAGCGTCTGATGAGTAGGCGTTACGAGTTTCCAAGAAAAACGGTTCTGCGAAAGATTTATGATCTTTTACGCATTGGCTACGGCGAATACGGCACCCGATGGAAGTAAGAGACAGCGCCTACCCCGGCTAGGTCATGTCGTCCGAATGGATGAAGACACTCCTGCTCTGAGAGTGTTCAACGCAGTATCCGTCGAGGAAAGCAGCGAAAGAGGAAGACGTCCACTCTGAAGAGACCAAGTGGTGAAGTACTTGGCTAAACTTGGAATATCCAGTTGTCATCAAACAGCGAAAATAAAGAACGACTGGCGCGTTGATGTAAAATCGGCTGTAACCGCGTAAGCGATGTCTGCACAAAAGAGGAAGACGACTTAAGAACAGTAATAAAATAGTACAAAAGTAATCTGGACGGTTTTTTAATTTCATGTGGTGCATTAGTGGCATACATAAAGCTTGTGTACTAAAAAGTTCCACACGTAATATAACGACATCATAATTGGCAAAGCAACTCTGCATGTGCTGACACTTCGTGCAGACATAAATATCAGGCAATTTCAATAATATCGTGGAACCGAAAGTGACATGCAATAACGGTGACAATATATGCTGCCGCTTGTGCCCTTTGCGTGATTTATAGAAAACTGCAAAAATTATTCACCGGGTGATGAGCAGAGAAGAAAACTATTGTTAAATTAAAGAAAGTAGAGGAACTTCGATGCACGCTTCCCCTACTCAACGCTTTCTTTGTTTTGTGTTTTAAAATTTCTAAGTGAAGACGTTGCTTTCATGTGAGGCTTCATGACGTGTTGCCACCAATTACCACGAATACTCGGAACAATCGCAACTGTTGCAATAACGTGACTCATTTAGCGAGGACTGCCTATTTAAATGGCGCTCGGTGAGATCTAAACATGAGCACGATCGTTAAGAGACACATACATATCCATTTATGCCACATATAGGTGGCATAAAGTAAACACTGATATATGGATTTCCGGCGCAAATGATCGACGAGGCGCTTATTCGCACCTATGTTGCCACTTCCAAGATATTTTATTCATTATTTGTTGCTTTTTTATTTTTTATTTTTGTTGTGATAACTGCAATTTCAAGCAACAGCGACGTCTCAACTCTTCGTGCGTGCTGCCACATTGAGATTTTCGCTGTTTTTTGTGACATTTTTTGGCTGTTGTAATTCCAGTGCTGAAATTGATTGCGATTTGCACGAGCTCGTGCAACGTCACCAACACAGCGCCACAATACATGAACGCTGTGTCATTACATACCCATTCAATAAATCGCTCAACGCTTCGGTTAGTTGTTGCAGCAGCCGAAGCGCAAGTAATTTATTGCAATTTTGAATGTGCGAAGCATATTAATGCGATAGCGGTAATTAATTGAGCGATAGATGGAGACGAATCAAACGGTGGTGACACCGAAAACGTCGCGCAAATGCAACAACATACCGGCGAACGAAGCGAACAACAGGCAGCAGAGATGAGAGCGCCGCCGAGTCCTCGTATGGGACAGCATCGGATGTAGCGTTGCGTAAAGCGCGAACGAATCGCCGCTTCTGCCGGTGATTAATGTTGCTTACATCTCGTTCGCCGATAGTGGCATGATCATGTTGTAGGAAATCACATGTAAAAACTATAAAAAAGTATTCTAAAAAATTGTATACAAATTAAAGGACAGCAGTAAAAGAAGCGACATTCTTGAAAATAGTCTGCGCTCATAGCTTTGCAGGTCCGAGTGGCTACAAAACGATCACAAGTACCGCCTTTGATATAAAAATGCGTGTTTTATGCTCGCAGACAAAAGCACAACCAAAATGGAAGGACGAAGTTAAGTTGGATCTAAATTGTTGTCATTATACCCAGCGAATGTTAATTGTAATGTTTTTTTTGTATTAATTTATGAATAGAGTTTGCTCCAGAGACTGTCATTTCGAGATTTTCTTTGACTATTTTCATTCTACATATACCCCAGTCGGTGTTAACATATAATCTCAACAACTGCCATCGCTATAACCAGAAAAATTACAAAAATCAGCAGCCTGATTCTGAAACAGCGCTACGATCAATCCTATACAAGTCTCTGTTCAGTCGGAAGCCAAACACACTCTTCAAATGTTGTCAACACCAGAGCACAGCAATCAGAAGCAATATCTGAGGAAAGTGTGTGAATTAATATCTGAGACCTCGGTATTTGGAAGTTGGTACCGTCGAAGGAAATCTAGTTTAGGAAATCTTTTTTGACTAATTATTCACTATTCGACAAATCTCCAAATGTCTTTCTCGAGACAAGGGTATGCCGTCAACCTAAAACATTCCGATGTTATGAGACGCTTATGGACCTGGTATTAGACACTTGTAATATCTGCACATGAGAAGTTGGTTTCGTCGAAGGAAATCAGTTCAGGAAAACTTTTTTGACTAATCACTATTGAACAAATCTCCGAAAGTCTTCCCCGGGACAAGCATATGCTATCAACCTAAAACATTCCAATGTTAAGAGCCGCTTATGGATCTGGCGTTAGACGATAGGTTAGATGCCTTCACATGGTGGGGGACCACACTTAGATTTATATATGCAATCCTTTATGTAGCCAGATGGAAGACTCCTTTAAATGGTTATCAGATACAGGCAAAATACCTTGAACCTGTCTGATATCTCCAAAGGTGCTTTATTTATATTTCCACTACTTCAGCTGGATGTCTAAAAAATAAAAGATCCGAGGATATTTTGCTTTAAGAATCTACCTTATTTTCTTAAAAACAGCTGATGCAACTGGTATCCAAAAAAATGTTCAATTTTAGCTGATTTCGGAAGAAGCTTCACGAAATAATTCTCCAAATAAATTGTCGACTAACCAGGTATTATAGTCTAATTGAAGCTTACGACTTTAAACAAAGAGATCGATATATCAGGTATCCGCAAATGAGGAGAGTGCCAGCTGTACTTAAAAGCCATGAATTATGCAAATTATTTCTATGGTTACATCACCGAACAATTACCAGCGCATACTAACACTGCAAAGAGAGAATACCCAAGTGCAGAGAGTAACCAAGGGTGCAAAATATTTCAGTGTTTCTGAACTTGCTTACGACTTTAAAAACTTCTAGCCTCGTGATTATTGGTTTGTGGAGCAAGTAGTTAACAACTGAGCCTCACCCAAAACCAATAAATGGCCTTTTCAACTCAAAGATAGCCAAGCGACATTGCTCTAAAATTTTTACGCATTGGAAGTCACCTGTCCTCTGGATCGCCCGCATAACGTGCCGTTCGAGCTCGTAAACGAATCAGAGTTATGTACACATACATACTCATACACCATATGTATGTAAGTGTAACAGCAGCCGAATAGCTTTGACCTGGGCATTCAGCCTATCTTGAAGCGATACTCATGTAGCCATTTATCGTACATATGTATATAGAAGGGTATCAACAGCTATCGCCACTATCTGCGTATCAACATTTATTGCGCTGACGATCGCATCGTGTGCACATTAATATTGCTTTTGTTGTAATTGCCAGTGGTCTCTTCAAATAGCAGCCGACAAGTGATCTCTACCTATATAGTTTCGTAAGTATGTCTAGGCGTTTGTCATTGCGTCCGTTGGATAGACCGCTAATGAGCGCACTTAATTTCACGTTCGACATGAAATTCCTTTCATCTCGTCGAACATATTTACAGTAGTGTTCGCTTAATTTTTTATTTCGATTTTTTTCTTCAGAATTCCTATTGAAGCGTTCCATTTTGTAGAGCTCACACTCACTCGCCTCATTTGCATTCATAATCATCACCAGCACACATCAGCCTCAATTGGCGGCTGTGGCATTCAAAGGTGAGCTGTTTTATGGACATACTAACATGCATGTAAGAGTACAGTATTGTGCAAAATATATGCAATTTTGTATTTTGATACAAGAAACTTAATATTTAACTTCTTCTGAAAGGTATTTCGAAAGCGACTTGCTACCCAAACTGTTGCCAATGTTTCTGGAGAGAACAAATGAATCTTTCATAGACTATCCTTAAGAGTTTTTATAAATGTTTTTTCAAAAAATAAATATTTTTAAAAGGTTTGGAGCATTCTGCGGCCTTTTTAACAGAAAACTCTGTGGAACATTCTTATCAAAAATCCCTTCTATATTCCTCCATTTAATAGGGGTCCAATTACCTTCTTTTTAGACATTATAACTATAACTCTCCTCGATTGGCATTTTTCGTTCTTTCTTCATGTCATGGAACAGCCGGAACCATGTTTCGAAGGAAATCTTCCCAAAAAACCGATTTTTCTCAGTTTAATAAGATTCAGAACATCTTAACAGGAAAGCGACAAGACCAGGTTTAATTAGCACTCTGCTCTGAAACTTGTCTTTCTTTTGCCAGTCTAATCTTACCTGGATATTCCTCGATTTGTCTTCTATTTCTTTTTCATTTTAGTATAGGTCACGGTATTTCAGGGTCCTCGTCCTATTTTTCTGACTCACGTTCTAATAGTCCGGGTACAGTCCGTTTTAGAAGAGTTGTCGCTAGCGTTCGTAGCATGCATTTTAGAATCTAGTTTCTAGGTGCCCTTTCTGACTTTATCCAGTTCCGCTGCAGGCTACCAAAAATGTCGAAGAGCTCGTCTAACTCATATTCCCAATTTTTTACATTGATACTTTTTGAGGTTAGCGCGATACTTTAGGAGCATTGTGTCCATTTTGCGAGTTTCTGTCGGTTGCCTGTTTTTATGATTGCATGCGCTGATTCAAGCATAGGAGAAGTGGTTTCTTCCGTCCACACCGTTTGGCATACCTTCCCGTTTCCCATCAGCAGCGGCGAGCACAAAATCCTTCTAATATTAAATTGGGCGTCAGTTTGTACCCGAAGATCTGCGTGCGAAATTCCAAGTCGGCAATTGGGCCGCCGTATCGTTACAGATTGGTTACCCAACTATTGCTTCGGCACCACATAGTGGTGCCAATGGTTTCAAGAAACTATTGGCTGTTACTACTACTACAAAAGTGGACTTTAAGGAAGCTGCTACCATCAAGGATCTCAGCAAGTTTGTTGCTGCTGCTGCTGCCAAAAAGAAGGAAGTCGACGATATGGGTTTCGGTCTCTTAACGGCTTAAAATTTTAGTGTACTTTAGCACTTTAGTCCTCCTCTTTGGCTTCTTCCTTCTTTTCGGCAGCAGTATTTTAAGACCTGCCTGTGAGATTACTCTGAAAGCCATGATAGAATGATGCATATTATGTATTCGTAGCTAACCTAAGAAATTATAGCCCTTGCTAGACTGAGCTCAGCTATGTCGCTATTGGGCTCAGGTGTTGCTTATTGAGTATTTTCAGCTCTTTAGTTAGAGATATTGTTACGATGGATTTTACTTCCCGTTTCGTCAAAAATCGAGTTCATCGTAACGACCGCCGAATTACAACAAACATTGTTCAAGGAAATTTCCGAAGCTGTGACCAATTTTGATGCAAAAATGTTAGAAGATAGAAATAATCAGTGTAACAACTACATTGAATAATAAAAAATATATATATTTTTTTAGATAAGACCATTTCATCAACCATGCACCTAACGTTGTCATCTAGGGAGTGTTGTACTGCTTGGGAATGAAATTGCTTTTGACTCGCACAGCACTGTACTTAAGCGCATTCTATGGGTTGACCGCTGAACACTGTACATTTTGTTGTTGCCGATCGGCATTGCCCCTCTGAATGACACCGACACACATTCGTCGTCGGCTAAGTGCCAATGATGGTAACTTCTTTATGGCAGGATGTTCTGTTGTTGATGGCCCGTTGATGACTCTGGGTAGTGTCATTGGTGAAGCGATTGAATTTAATTGTAGTTTTTTTTGTATAAAATAAACATATGTATGTCGGCGTATATGTGTGTTGCTTTACGTGGATCAAACATTTCATGTTTATTGCTATTGTAAATGTAAAATTCCGCTTTGTCAGTAAGTCGGTTGGCAAGTCAGCAGCTTGATAGCGCTTATATGGAGCGCACACCAATAAAACGCTAAGTGCCGCAAAGCGTTCGAATGATTGAATGAGTGGCTGTAAAAATGATTAATCATTTTCGGGTAAATGTTGTTAACGATTGATGCGATCGGTCCACTGATATTTCTCACATTTACATGTCGATTTATGATCCATACACACCTACACACGTACTTCTATGTGGTACTTTGTGCATCTACTTAGTTAAATGTCACTTGTTTGCTTATCATTCCTTTTCAGTAGTTGCTACTTCTTTATATTTTTCATTAATTTCCACGCTTGGGAAAAGCTGGTAGTGTCAGAGCAGCGGCTTTCCAAGCATCCAATAACAATAAATGATGATGTGGGATTTTAGAAATTTTATTATAGAAAAATAAATTAATTACAAATGAGAAGTTGCTTGAATTTTTATTATACTGCTGTTTAAAGTAGAAGATATTGAGGGGCTCGATTCAACTCGAAAGAGTAAGACAGTTTATTATCCGTGTAATGGACCTTTTAGTTATGAAATATTTTCTAATAATATTTACTGCTTAGACTTTGCCCATAATGAAGCATCCCTAAGAGCTTGTGTTCCTTATAACGGGTTTTTCAATAGCAACGCTACAAAAGGAGACCTATAAGGACAGCAAACGAGGCCATACTTTTTCCCGCTCTTTAAACATTTCTCTTCATTAAGGTTTGTCATTTCATTGTGGAAAGATATACGATCCAAAAAGAGAGTCGACATTATAAAAATTTACTACCGAAATTCGGAGTCAGTGGCCTCAGTGCGCTACGTCCAATCGTCTTGTCAGATCATCAATTGAGCGTCTAGTGGAAAAATTTTAATCCATAACCACAGGACAAAATGTTCCAGACAAAGAAAAACCCGTAGCGTTGAGAATACTCAATGTTAGCTAGCTCTAAATTGAAGACGACGCAAATCAGTCTCTCACTCCTGGATCTAATGCGTTGGGCATCTCTGTGACGTCGTTATGGCGAATTTTGCGAAAAGATCTTAGCCTACATCCTTACATGATCAAATTACCGCAAGAACTGAAGCCGCTACTACCAGAATCGTCGTATGTTTGTGATTTGAGCTGAAATATCAAAACCATCCGGATTTTCATCGAAAAATCATCTTCAGCGATGAGGCTCATTTCTGGCTGAATGGTTTCATCAAAATGCAAAATATTCATTATAGGGCAGGCACCAATGTATTCCATGAGACACCATTGTGTTCCGAAAAAATTACGGTCGCGGCGTCATTGGCCGACTGCGTCATTGTGCCGTATTTCTTCAGTGATAATCAAGACGTTACTGTGAATGGGAATCGCTACCGCTCAATGATAACCGAATATTTTTCGCCCGATTTGAATGTCCATATCATCCAATTCAATATGTGGTTTCAACAGGACGACGCCACAAGTCACACAACGAATCTCACTATCGGTTTATTGAAAACTAAGTTTGATGAACGTGTTATCTCACTAAATGGTCCAGTCAATTAGCCGCCTCGGTCGTGGGATTTGACGCCGTTAGACTATTTCCTGTTTGGCTACGTCAATTCTATGGTCTATGCCAACAAGCCAGCAACGATTAATGAAGAAGAAGAACCATATTCGTAAGGTTATTTGAAAGGCGAATACTCCATTACTGTAACCCTGAGACCCATATAATCATTTTACCTGTTTTCAAGATCAATCCACCAATCATGAGTACCGCAAAAAACTCCAAGGAAATTATCAATATCTATATATTAATTGAAATAGAGAGAGAGCAAATTAAACTAATTTTCTTCATATTGTAATCTTACGTTGCGCTCCATGTATCAAAAAGTAACTTCTTCATACTAAATTACCTTGCACTCGCGAAAACACATTTAAACTCCACATCCTCTTATAGACTTGCCACATAAACTGCAACTATTTGTGGCACATCAATGCGTCGCTTGGCAAATTGATCGAACAACACATTTCACTGAACAATGTGGCATGAAAATAGATCCACCAAAGACCAGACCAAAATTAAATGCGTAACAAGTGAAACAAATGAATATTCGGTAAACCAAATGTGGGAAATGTAAATAAAAAGCCAATTGAAAGAAATCGCTGTCGGCGAAAGAAAATCAAACTGCAGTCAAGTATTTTGCATGCGTTGCAAGTACATGTGTAGCAATGTTGAGACATGTGTATATGTGTATTTTTAATTGCTGGCAGATATTTTTGCAGAAGCCAATATGTTGTATTGTTGTTGTGGCAGCTGCGGTTGAAATTGTGCAGTAAGTCTAAATGGTTTTAATATACACTTAGTTCTGTTTCTTCTTTACTTATGGATGGCAAATTATCTTTGGCGGCAATTAAGGCTGCAACCAGTTGCAAGATTCGGAAAACGGAGTACATTTAAGGTTGGTTATGTTATCAATATATAGTAGTAAAAGTAGCAATAATTAATATAATTTTGAATCGTCTCTGTTTCATTTCATATACCTTGAGAAGGAATCCATATTAATGCTACTTAAAGCACTTACGATAACTCTTTAGTGTTGTTGCCGATGTCATAAAGTAAAATTATTGTCATAATCGTCCTGTCAGATCAACAAAACAGCGCCTAGTGGAAAAATTTGAGGCTACACAGTACAAAATGTTCTCGTCCCAGTGGGATCGCAAAATGACGTGAATGCTATAGCATTTCTCTTTAGTAGGGTTTGTCATTTAATTTCCTATACAACGAGTCGAAATCATTAAAATTGAATTATTACCGAATTATTTGAGTCAGTGTATTCAATTTTAAGAGCGCTACTGGTTGAAATTTATGGTCGTCATAATCGTCGTGGATGCTATAGCAAAAAATGGAAAAATGTTGGGGCTACACAGTCTAAAATGTTCGCGTCCCAGTGAGACAAAGAAGTGCCCGTAGTGTCTATAATATTGCTGCCGCTCGCCTATCAATTGAGGAAGGCCAAAATGTCTCACAGTCTCTCAAACGTCGTTCTCAAGCGTTGGGCATCTCTGTGACGTTGTTGTCGCGAGTTTTGCGAAAAGATCTTGTTAACCATCCTGGCAAGAATTGTCGCAAGGAACTGAAGCCGCTTGATCACCATTTATTTTCGTGAATTGGGCTGAACAAAAAAATTATCCAAATTTTCAATACTGAAGCAGAATTTGCGTTATTGGTCAAGCAGCACTCCATCGTACTCCATTAGTCACCATTGCATCCTGAAAAAGTTACGGCTTGGTGTGGTTTATAGGCCGGCTGCGAATGTCACAATAGATTTGTTGAAGATCAAGTTTGGTGAACGTGTTATCTCTCAAAATGGACCAGTCAATTAAAGTAAAAATCTACCGCCCGATTTGGAACTATATATGTGGTTCCAATAGGAATCTTCACTTTATCAAGCCACACAGCGAATGTCACAAGAAAAGTTTCAAAGTGAAGTTATTGCGTTATAAGTGTCCGTAAGATTGTGTTATCAGTGCGAAAATGAGCTTCGAACAAAGAGCCAACATTAAATTTTGTTTTCAAATTGGTAAAACTTTTACCGAAACGTTTCAATTGATGAAACAAGTTTATGGCGATGATTGCCTATCCCGTAGCAGAGTGCACGAGTGGTTTCAACGTTTTCAAGTGGTCGTGAGGACATAAATGACGATCAACATGTGGGCCAATCAAAATCCGTGATCACCGGAAATACCATCGAAACTATGCGTGAATAAATCAAAAATCTGCCGAAACCATCATTGAAATTCATGGAAATGGATTTTAACATCTCCAAAACATCGTTTTATAGCATTTTGCCCGAAGATTTGGGGTTACGAAAAATGTGTGCACGGTTTGTTTCGCACAAATTGACTGACGACCAAAAATTGCTCAGAATCCAACACTCGAAGGACAGTATATGTAGCATATGAACATACATAAGTGTTTTAAATCTGATGAGGATTACTTTGAAGGCGACAAAATAAATATTATTGAATAATTAAAGATTTTGCGTTTATTTTCAATTTCCGGGTACCTTTTCGTCACAATACATATCTATTGATATACATAACTGCTCTTATTTTATTTATTTGAGTTCACTTTATGGTACCGGAAAGAATTTTCCATTATTTAAACCTCTTCTGAATACTACAACAAGCTTTTGTGAATATTTCATAACATTTTGTACTTGTTAACTAAAAAGGTGGCAATGCAGAATAAAATATTGTTAAAAGTTACCATGAAACAATAGAATATTTGAATAAAACAACAAAACTGTATATCTGAAAGATAAGCTATCAGTTGACTGTACGCTGAACTTGCAACATTTATTAAAACTTACAATGGCCGCCTTGTAACGCCGGGCATGCCACAAGCAATGACACTGATATGTTAACCGCCGTTCCAGGCCTGGCAACAATTGGCGTTGTCGACCAGTAGTTTCGGTGCGCCACGTACTGGTAAGCTGGGCTGTTAGCTTGCGTCGCGCCATCTCGTCATCAGCAAAGGTCAAACAAACGGCCGAACAATGGCGCTGTGCAATTGATTGACAAGTTGTGATCCACAACGCCAGAGCGCGGTAGCTGGCGCCCACAATTGCAGCGCCGTCTCCGAGCGCGATTTATATGCGACAGCGCCATTGTTGTCACACAACGCAAAAACAATGCGAATTCGTACGGTGTGTGTGGTGGTGTTGGTGGATGTGTTACCTGAACTGCGCCGGAATGGTAGAAAGCGCGCGCAAATATATTTTAAAAAGCGTTTAAATGCATTTTTTTGCAGCAATTGCGGCAACCATTGTTCGCGCGGCATTGGCGAACATAATGACGATGACAGTTGTTGTTGACGTGCGCAATTTAAACAACGATAACAATCGGCAGTCCAATGACAGACTAAGGAGCGCA
Organism: Bactrocera dorsalis; assembly: GCF_023373825.1. NCBI lineage: Eukaryota > Metazoa > Arthropoda > Insecta > Diptera > Tephritidae > Bactrocera > Bactrocera dorsalis. The sequence goes on from NC_064307.1 coordinate 40,508,451, forward strand.
AAGGATTCTTTTCCACCAAACGCGTGTGTGGACGCGGCCATTTTTGCGCCGCAACGTGGCACAGTGGCGCGCGCGGCAAAGCAACACCGCCACTGTGTTTGCAACTTTTTGCGCTTACCAACGTATGTGGTAGGTAGAGAACAACAAAAAGAAAGACATGGAAAATTGAAGCAAAACCAACCGCAATGACAGAAAAAATCAGCTACTGAAAGACCACATAAGATTGGCCGAAAGCATAACAAGGCGCAACATGGCGCTTTGGCGCATCGGGCGCTTTGTTGGCGTGGCTGCCAAGCATACATATATGTAAGCGGCTGGCTTCAATTGAAAGCAGGAAGTGGCGCTCCATGCCGCGCAACCGCTCCTCATGTGACGCTGACGTAGCGCTCTACAAGCGCACAACCGAAAGTGGCATGCAACGTGGTCTACATTTTGTGCAACAGACACCATGTACATATATGTGGTGGCGCAAGTAAAAAATCGATTGCCAAATGGGTGGACCTTGTCGTGGTTTTGGCTTTATAAAAAAGCCAATGCGCTCGAGTGAGCATTGACGCTTATCGGCGATCGCGGCCAACTCATACACATGTGTTGTTGTTGTTGCAGCATAACAAAGCCTTATGTTTGTTGTTGATATTTTTTGCTTAGCACATTTGTGGCACGAAGATGTTCTCATGTCGCCATATAATGAGGTAAGTTGAGCTGGCGCATATATTAACATTTTATTTCGATTGCGATCGAATTGTTGTGTTGCAGGAAGCCATCTTGCGCCCAAGAAGAAAAAATACACATCATACACAACTAAATATGTACATACATACTTACATATGTATGTGTAAGCAATAAAAACAGAATCGCTTTGCTTGCAACTTTTTAAAGCTGCCACAAACGGAATTTCAGTGCAATCGCGTCAATTTAAAATTTTGCCATACCAATTTATTTGGTGGCTTTGAATGTCATGCAACGCCAGACTGTAGCAAAAAAGTGCTACACACGCACATGCATAGCACGGCAGCGCCATATACATACATACAAACACAATCCTTACGAATTGTTACAAAAAGCCTTTGTCGGGCCCGGTCTTTGCTTTCGGCAAACTTTGCCTTTGGCTCTGGAAGACCAACTGCTTTTGCAGAAACTAAGTATCTTATTATTATTTATTTCCGCCCTCTTACAACATTCATTGGTTGTACAACAAGCTGCTAAGCCGCACAAAAACAATTAAAACTTTGGCAATTCATTTGGTTTTTTAGGCATTGTCGCCGAGCAGCCAATAAGACAATGCAAAGCCTACACTCTTGGCGTGCCTTTGACTTTCAAAGTGCACTAATGACAATGCCAGCAAAAATGAAGAGACGGTAAATTTTATAGCCACTCAAGCAGAAACTCTTTCAATATTCAAAAACAGAAAACCGAGAAAGTTTATTTCAAATTTTAAATTATTAAAATTTATAAATAAAAGTGTAAGGTAATGGACTATGTGACGAGTTTTTGAAAATTATTAAATAAATCTGCTAGAATGTAACACCGACACATATTCCATAATTAAATTGTATATAAATTGGAAATTCTTTATAAACTGTATACCTCAAAAAAAATATATATTGACTATCACTCAAATGTCAATTAATTTCATTTAATCACGAATGTCATAGTTAAATAAACGATGTTTTTTTGGACATGTGGTTTTCATTGAAGAAATTTTCTTTCCGGAAATCATTACGTCCAATATTAGCTCGACGTAATCGCCCAGCAGATTACGTAATTATAGCAATCATGTATCGGTTTCGCACCACGTTTACTCTAGTGAGTAATGTACATCCTTCCGTACGCCGTAATGATGCTCACGAAAGACAGTACTCCTCATGTGAAGCAGAGTAACAAAGAACCCCGAAATGAGTTCTCCGGCTAACGCGTGCAACATATAGAGCTGTTCCTATCTACATTATCGAAGATTTTCCGAAAGAATCTTGCTTTGCGAGCTTACAAAATCCAACTCGTGCTAGAATTGAAGCAGAACTACCATCAAGCGCGCTCCATATTTAGTGAATGTCTCCAAAAGGAGATGACCACCCATCCCGATTTTCACAAGAAAACTGTATTTTTTGTTGAATGGGTACGATGAAAAACTGATTTGTCGCATATAGAGCGATAATAAATTCCATGCCATTTTTGAGACGCAGTTACATTTTCGAAAAGTTAGTTTCGGTGTGTGGGAATCGTTGGTCCACATTTCTTCTAAAATTGATTAATAACTTCTTCGTACCTTGGTTCCCTACAGGACGGAGCTATATCATCATACAGCCAATAAAATAAACGATTTATTGAAGGAAACTTTTACTCAGCGCATAACCTCGCGTCCTAGGACTGTCCATCCAAGGTTTTGCGAGTTAACTCCGTTGTACTATGTTTGTGGGCTTATGTGAAGTCAATTTTCTACCCAGATAAGCCCGAGACGATCAACGCCTTGGACGAATTATTGCTGGCATATGACGCGAATTGTTGAAAAAAGTGACTGAAAATTGTGCTTCCCGACTGGAACTTATTTGGTCACTTGCTGAAATTATTTTTAAAACGTAATGACAAGTTCTTATGTACAGGGTAGGCCATTTAAAGTTGACCCATTTGTTTCTAAAAAAAAGAACAAAAGAAAACAATGTTTTTTGTTCATTTCAAAAATAATTTATTTTGGTCCAAGGGGATTTGTTTCAGCTAATATTTAAAAATTAGATCGCGTAAATGGGCACCTTTAGCTTTGACAGCTAAATGCACTCTTTTTTCGACATTTTCCATGACTTTGGCCAATGTTTCGGATGATATGGCGGCTGTTTCACGTCGAATGTTGGCTTTCAGTTGAGCTAAGGTCTTTGGCTTATTAGCGTATACCTTGGATTTCAAATAACCCCACAAATAAAAGTCTGGTGGCGTCAAATCTGGTGATCTCGGTGGCCAGTCAACATCACCATTTTTCGATATCAATCGCCCGGGGAAAAATGGTCCCAATAAATTGATTGTTGGTCGAGCTGTATGGCATGTAGCCCCGTCCTGTTGAAACCAGAAGTTATCCATGTCATTTTCGCGAATAATGGGTATCACAAAATCCGTTATCATGGCTCGATAACGCTCACCATTGACTGTTGTCGTGGCTCCATCATCGTCTTCGAAAAAATACGGTCCGATGATCATATTCGCGCAAACACCGCACCAAACTGTTACTTTTTGGTCGTAAAGAGGCTGTTCTTCAATTAATTGAGGATTTTCGGTGGCATAAAATCGGCAATTTTGCTTGTTTACGCCTCCATTCAACGAGAAATTTGCCTCGTCTGACATGATGAGTTTTCGCCAAAAGTCAAGTTCGTTTTCAGCCATTTCGATGGCCCATTTGCCAAAATTAAGGCGTCGCGGATAATCAGCTGGGTTTAGTTTTTGTGCCATTTGAATTTTATATGGAAACATCTTCAAATCTTTATGAATTATGCGTCGGAGAGTGGTGCGAGAGATGTCTAATTCCTGAGAGCGGCGATAACTCGATGTCGATGGAGTCTCCTCAATACTGGCTCGTACAGCTTCGATATTTTCATCAGAACGTCTTGTGCGTTGTCTGGATGCATGACTGGCATTACTGAGATTACCGGTGTTCACAAATTGGAGCACTTTTCACTTTATTTTTTTTGCGAAACGCACGTTGAGTTAACACAATTGAAAAGTTATTTTGAATATAAAGCTGAACAATTTCAGCGCATTCTTTTGGAGTGTACTGTTCCATGGTATAAATTGTCTTCGAATGACGCTTCTAACGCGGTATGACATTAGCCGATTTGTCAGCGCTGTTAAAAGTTACAGCGATGGGTCAACTTTAAATGGCCTACCCTGTAGTTCGATTACTTCTTGAATACTCCATGTCTAAAATATCACCCTTTATGACAATAAGCAATATATGAGTTGGTCTATCGATTTTATCTACCATTTCTCTTAACAAAGACATTATAGAGATGAAAATAAGTTCATTCAATGAATTGAATTTCAAATAAGGATTTTCATCAAGTTTATCTTCTAATTTTGGTATAAAAACCTAAGGAAATTAACCAAACAACTGATTTTATTATAAGTTTTCCGTGATATGATTCTTAAAAATGCCCCCTGTTTTTCTCACCGTCTTCAATTAGATATCACGATATAAGATGTAGTAGAAAAAACTGGCGCTCGATTTTTACAAGTTTCCCTTGGGGAAAATCTTTCACAAGCATTCGTCAAAGACATTAACAGGTAGTAATCACATAGTTATTGGTCTAATCTATAAGGTGGAGCCATAAGAACCTCCGAAGTTAGCTCCTGAAACTTCTAGTGTGTTAATATCGATGTGTGTGGTCTGGCGTTGCCCTGATAGAGCAATATTCCTCCCCTATTGGCCATAAATGATTTGGGCGACTGTTTTCTTGAGACGATCTAATTGTTGAAAGGACAGGTCTGAGGGGAGGAATTCGAAGAAGTTTCTGACCGTATTGAGGAACATCTTTTACATGTGGAATCAACACAACTTGAATATACATATGTATGTACTACACCCGCTGAAAAACACATCGGCCTAATTTTAATCTAGACATAATGTCAAGTTGTGCTATGTATTAGAATTAGCAGGCACTCGAGCCTCAAAATACTCATATTAATGCTATGAATTGCCCTGTTTCAAAGGTTGGGTTAAGGCAGTGTGGCTGGCTCTTGAGCCACGTATAGACCAGTTTTGATCCTTAGCGAAGTCAGGTGGATGCCCGTTAACTCCAAACGGAGACTCTCCAAAAGGAAAAAAGATTTCCATTCGGATTTTTTAGACTCATAGGAAATAAAGTACATAAATACCATATATTATTTCTACCGTATAGTAATAGCCGATGGTTTGAATCACAATTTTGAAGCGTTCCGTATTCAGAATATATTCCAAAAACCAATATAAAATTTATATGATTCAAGGCGGCTGTGGCTAAAATAGGTTTCTGAGTCAACACCAGCATGACAATGCCTAAACCAATTTTCCATACACTTGTTATCAGCTTCGGTGAGGTTGTTGTTTTTCGCTTTCGGCTAATTTTTGGATCGAGATTCGCTAGATTGTTGGTTTATCACCAATAATGAAGCATTGAGTCTCCAACTACGCCATCAACATCTCTTTTGCGACCTCTGCTCGACGGCGTTTAATAAAAGATTTTGGTTTTTTAAGATCAGTTTCAGGCTTCTTAATCAGAACATTGACCAATATTGAATCGATTCATGAGAGGTATTGAGATCTTCTGCTATCTCTCGAATGCGAACGCGATGAGTTTTAAATACCATTTGTTTAACTGTTTCGATATTATTGTCATTTATTGGAATGGGTGAACGGATAACACGCATGACGCAAGTTTTCGATGACTTCACGATCTTCATTGAATTCTTTGTACGTATATAGCTCCAAACCGCGAGTGCGTGATAAAGTAGAGAAAACACTTCTGTAATATTAAGCAAAGTCATTTTAAAATTTTTAGTGGGTAAAATTGCTTTATTGTTGAAGATAAACAACTGCAAAAAATATGCTCGACAGATGGAGATTTCACACGATCTTAAAAAATGACTGTACCAATCTGGAATAAAACAATTTATCGATACGTTTTGCACAAGCTGCTTATATGGAATAGTTCGTCATCTATCAGATAGTGTGTAACACTCTCTCTGGAAACACAAGCGATCTGAAATTGTTAGAATTGACAGTTATATCGATTAGTTTAAAATTGATTGAACAAACTCGATTCTCTTCGAAGCATTTCAAGCAAATCTACTGTAGTCTACTGGGGCATTATCTTTATTTTAGAGGCAGGGTAAGGTTAAACTAATAAACTTAGTATAAATTCTTTAGTAAATATTAGAAAATTAGGATCCGTTACATATTATCTTATAAAACTTACTTCCCACTTTTGGATCTTCCACAAAATCATTCAAACTATTTCAGGTGCATTAGAAAACTCAGACCACCTTGAGCCTTCTATAAAACCTTCAACTAGTTAAACGTTGAATCAGGGTAGATTTTTAAAATATACATTCATATCTTTGGCCCCTTTTTCTGCTTCTTCATGCACATATGTAAGGAATGAAAGAAAATTTCTCACATATTTTATCCAAGCTAAGAAAGGTATTGCCATGTAATTAAAGTAATTAAGTTGCAATAAACCACCAAAGAATGTGCTCACCCCTGTCCATTGTCCGCTCAAACCAGCAATAATATTACCAGACACATACATACATATGTACATATAACACAAACACTTCAATATATTTTTATTAGAATTCCGCAATTCGAGTGGCAATACCTTAAGCATACCAACATTTCAATGTGCTGCAAGTGGAAAGGTGCACAAGTGTACGACTTTCTATAAGGTATGGCGCAATAACTATTACTACAACAACAAAAAATAGTGAATAAATTGTAATAAGAATGTGTAGAATCGCACAATGGACCTGCACCGACCGGCACACTTGTTGAGAGAAAGTATTCGCACATAATTCATTTCCTGGCATTTTTGGTGGACAAACGAGCTACGGCAACAACAAGTGTGTACACACTCGTACAATGGTGCGAACAACAAAACATCATTTCGCCCCATCGATTAACTTCATATCAAAGGATAACAACAGAGTTATTAATATCAATGAAAACAAATACCACAAGACCGGTGAACCAGCATGGCATGTGGTGAAGCATTGCGGCCACGAACTGCTCTCCAGCACTGCGTGTTGGGCAAGATTACAAGCCCAACACCTAGTGATGACTGCCGCTGCAGCAGGGCAAAGCAACAATCGAAATGATATCAGGAAATGTGCCAAAGAATGTGAGTGTTGTCATTACTCATCCGGAATGATTAGAATTCTCCGGAGGAATTCACCAATAACTACGGTGGACTAAAGACGCCAAGGCAGACAAGTCTTTAGCTCAGCACTGATGAGCTTGTGCCATGCTAAGCGGCAACACCACTCTGCTGCTGCTGATGTGGGTTTGAGTGTCAAAAGGTGCTGAGGGTGTTGTCTCAGCTATGAAAATAAAATAAATGATATATGGCGGCACATATGACCGAAGCAGTCGCAGCAGGCGAAACAGGAGTAGGCCGGCAAGTTGTGGGTGTGTCAGCGGTGAGTTTATGTGCGTTCGTTTGTGTCTTTTGGCGGCGCATGAAGGCGTTAAACGAAGATGCCTTTTAATTAATGATATCGCTTATACAAGTTGACCGAGCGCCCGCCTCCTCGACTTCATTACAACCAATATGTGTGTATCTGTCGAGTTGGCAATATGTACGAGGGTGTTCCAATAATTGTATAGCCGCTCGTGAAATTTATCATCGGATAGAAAGCTTCCGGAAGAATTTTAGATGATCGGGGTTTTGCTTTCACGGCTACTATGGATAACACAACAAAAGTCCACAACGTTGTATTGATAGACCATCGATTAAAGTTACGCTAGATAAATAGTTAAGATTGTATGCTTTCTAAAGACCCTTAGACATAAAATATTGGCCTTGAGAAATTTGTAGGCGCGCTGGTGCTACGTATCCAGGCTATGAACAACAAGAATACTCATTAGACCACGAGACGGTTTGATTAACATGAGCTATGCGAAATCCGTAACAGTTCTGGTCGTTCCGTAAACGTCTTTAAAATTTTGGATCCACTGTTACGCCCTAAAGAACCTGTCGAAAAAGGTGGCTTTACCCGGAGAATCGATTCCGAAGAAGTCGAGAACGGTCCTACCTTCCGGAAAGGACACCGTTTTCTAGCACTTTTATCTAGACTTCAGGACGAAAGTTAACCATGACAGTCAAAGAGATCTACTATGCTGAATTATTCGGCCGACATCGCAATGCAGAGAAAAGTTACCTAATAGTTTCCGTAATTTTTCTGTAGTCTACTTATTTAATGGATCACCCTAGTTCGCTCGCCCACTGATAGTCGAAAGGTCAAATATGTTTTTGTCCCTGCAAACAAGCATCTTAACACGTTGATAGTGTGGCAAAAAATTTATATATATTTTGCTATTAACAATGATGACGGACTGTTGGGACAGCAGCAAAATGTAGTGTACACTCCCAGCACATCAACACTTGGCCGCCTTGCGGTCATTTGTCAAAATTCATGGTCATACGCTGTCAACGCCACACTTGCCGCACCGTCTAAGTTCATATAACGGAACTTGCCGACTTCTTATGGTTGCACACTTACATATCCATCTATGAGCTTGTTGGTCAACCACCAAACAGAGAGACACAAAGGCCATTCAAGTAATGTGGAATAATGAACAATATTTGCGCGGCCCTTAAACCCATTCGACTCGCTCTTACACACCACAAAAACTGACATTTTGGTGTTTTCACGCTGTACTTTTGTCATTTTTCGGACTTTTCTGGCAGCTGGAGTAGCCTGCCATCGACCACCCACTGCGCGCGTGTCATTAACTATACAACACCCGAGGCGCCAGCAGTTCCAAACGAGCTGACCAACGACCCAACTCTGAGAACAGCCAAATTTTGGCGTGGGTGGCGGGCAGTTGGTGTTTGGCGTTTGGCGGTTAGCCGCCCAACAAGACATTTGCTGTCGGCGCTGCTGTTGCGACCAGTTGTGCTACTCCTGCTGCTGCTGCTGCAAGGGTTATGTCCGAGTCGGTTGACCAGAAACATTGCTACTTGTGGCCAACTTTATGGACTTTATGGTGTTTCGTATGCCTGTGGCAAAGCTCCGAGCAAGTGTGGCAGGCAAGTGGTTGTTGGTGTGGTCGAGCGTGTAAACGCTGCTTGCTTTAAGTTTGTAAAATTAATAAGTAAGTAGCTCTGTAGTTTAAGGCATGTTGTGATTGTTTACAAATTTTGAAATGCTTTTTGATAGCTGACAAAATCTCTGTTAATTCTAACCGCAAATGTGTGAAATGGTTTTAAATGTGTTATGCTGGCAGGTTTTTGAGTATGAACTTGGGTATACGTATGTATATACTTAAATGTATTTGTAAATATATTTGGTTGCTCATAAAATGGAATTTAATTTTAATAGTAAGGTGTTGGCAGACATTTGTTTATAAGGGTTTCATCGAGATTCAAAACGCCTGCGTAAAAGCTACCACAATTTTATTCAACCAACATTTGTAAATGAAAATAATAAAAATTCTTATTTTTCGAACCCATATTGTCGGAGAATATTTCCAATCCCAAGTTTCGTGAAACCTTGCCAAATAAAACAGTTTTCCATACAAGGACTTTAGTAAAGTCGGCCACTTTGTATGGCAATTATGTGTTATAGTGGCCCGATATCAGCGGTTCCGACAAATAATAGGTTCTTGGTGAGGAAAAGCCGTATGCGAAATTTCAGGTCGATATCTCCAAAACTGAGTTATGTTTATGACGGTAGTGTTTAAGTCAGTCACCGAAACAATGGAGCTATGTATATCTAACTACAGGATGGCTCTGCATCTCGAATCTATGTATGTATATCTTAACCTCACTATCGATTGCGTCGAATTAGGTGGTAAAAGATATAAGAGTACGGATCATAGTGAAATCGCAAAGCTGAGGGCCTTATAAGAAAGAAAACTTCTCACTATTTCCTGATTGAGATCGGTCGCTAAGATATCTGTTGCGCTATTTTGGTGTATTATTGGACGTTACCAGGGCTCTAAAAACACAGGAGTAATTGCATTGTGGCAAGTTCTTCTGGTTCATGGTGAGATGTAAGTCCTTTATTGAACTTCATGACTGGACTGGCACGAGGGGAACAAAAATAACAAGATATAGAAGTCAAAACTAGGGGATTTCTTCTTTAGATTACAACAACGCGCCAATGTTCTCTTCCCCAATGGGTGAATGCAAGTGAAACCACGTCCTTCTCTAACTAGTCTCTCCAACGGAGCGTTTTCATCCATTCCGACGATATGACCTCTCTCGAAAACTCGTAACGTTGACTCATCAGATATTGTCGTCGCCCATGCCTCTGCACCATATAGCATCTATTGGCAAGAGTTATTCTGCGTTGGATCTCGAGGCTGACATTGTTCTTGATGTTAATACTGGTTAAAAGATAAACGAAATTATCTATAACTTCGAAGTTTTGAGTCGAGCGAGTTTCCAAGTCGCGTGTGCGACGACTGTTTTTTGTCTTACCCTCTCATTGGCTACCAGACTCCTTTGCTTCGCTTCCTCATCCATTCTGGAGAAAGCAGAACGGACGCGGTTGTTTAGGCCAATGATATCAATATCACCGGCGTACGCCAGCAGCTGCACACTCTTATAGAAGATTATACTCGTACATAGTAAATTTACTTGATTGTAAAATAGGTTCTATACTTAGAGAATTGCAGACAAAAAAATTACGAAAAGCTACTCTTCACTGAACATATTCGACCGATATCTTCGGTAAAATAACAAATTAGTTGGGAAAGATATCAAATTATTTCCTGACTAGAAACGAATTGGTCAATTGGATATTAGAAGATCGGAAAGAAAATTCGTTCCGGTGAATATAAACAGAACCAGGACCTCTTTTAAACTAGTATGAGACTGGCAAATTTCTAATCGAAATCGTCTTTTCGAAGGACATCAAAAATTTTTTGTGTGTGGAAAAAAACAGTCAGTTAACTAGTTCGCTTTGTGGTTAATACTAGTCTACTCCTCAACTCGTAACTAGTGGACTCCACAGCATGCATAATATAGCTGCGTAATGGTTTACCCTCAATCTCCTTATATAAACAGCAAAGGGATCTACTCCCGCAATAATTGCTATTAAGCAAACATCTCGTAACAGAAATAACAAAATGAAACTATTTTCAATGAGAGTGTGGTATTCATTAACCAAAACATTGACACACATACAAACATATGTACAGATTTTAAAGCAAACATATGCATATTGTATTTGTCTATAAAAATTGGTATTCAATATTTCAATATTGAATGACAAAGCATTTCCTCATTAACTCCAAATCAACATCAAATCCTCAAAGTGATCCAACACTTTCGGTTGCCGAAGAGCCACTACGCCACCACTTCAGAATCGGCTAAGCAAAACAACATCGCTCACTCGATAACTAGTTCACCAATCAGTTTCATAAGTTTGTTTTGCCAACTGAAAGCTTTTGTTTTGGTTTTCATTCTCGTGTGTGTTTTTTCACCAATAAATTGCTACCTCTTCGGTAGCGTAATGAGCGCAATACCAGATTCCAAATGTAATCATGTAAATTTATTGTTTTGAATTCATTTACATGCGTACATCAGTTAAAGTACTCAAGAGATTTCACCAACAACAATAACAACGGTTGATTGGAGGTGAGGAATGAAAGGAAATTAAAGTGATCAGTATCGAGTAAGACGGCGGGATATGTGTTTGTCATTATGTCTAAGTAGTAAAGCAATGAAACGCTTAAGGGGTCAGACAAGCGATGATGCTGATATTTGTCTATATGAATAATTACGATACTCATACGATGGTTTAGTTTTCATTCTCGTGTGTGTTTTTGGAGTCTGTACTCAAGCCGGTAATAACATTCGGAGTGACAAAATGACAATACAATTTTGCTTATTGATTGGATGCTTTGGTTAAGAACTATCAATGTATGTATAGAACAAATGATGGCATCAATGCAACAACAAAATAATAACAACAGCAATCTCTGCAACGGATAACGCTGTCAAATGAAAAAGTTTTCCATATCTACAAGAACTTGATTTTTCTTCTTGTTCGCAAAATAGGGAGTCGTCTTGTCTGAAACCTCGTTTGGTATCGAAAGGCTCAAAAAAGTTCTTCCCGATCCTGACAGAGCTTTTGGTATTCCTCAACGTCAATTAGATTAGATTAGACCAAATTCAGACACAGCGGCATAGAGCTTCTTTTCTTGCTACCAAAAGCAACTTTGAAGTCGACGAACAGGTGGTGTGTGTCGGTCTCCTTTACACCGATATTTTCAAATAATTGGCGCATGGTGAATATCTGGTCAGTTCTTAATTTTCAGCCCTGATAAGGTCCAATCAGTTTGTTGACGGTAGGCTTTTATCTTTTACACAATAGGCTCGATAGAACCTTGTATTCGATATTGAGGAGGCTTATCCCACTATAGTTGGCGCAGATTTGGGGTCTCTTTTTTTGTAGTTTGAGCAGAACACACGACCATGTTCTGGATAGAAATTGATGCATGCTCCTTGTCAGCTTTTCGCTCCTGCTGCTTTTCACTGTCATTCAGCAGGCTGGAGAAGTATTTCCTGCATAATTTCAGTATGCTCTGGGCCTCAGAAGAATTTTCTAGCATTTCCCCTGTCAGTCAGATTGTCAAGCTCTTCGTACTCACGCATTTTGGTCTCTCTCTCTTTAACCTGATCGGGATAAATTAATAATAATTTCCTTGCAGTTTGTTGCTCTTGAACGAGCGCCTCTACTGTAAAAGTTGAGTTGAGTTGCTCTCTACAAACTCTCTTTTGCAAACGTGCAATGAAAATATTTCCAAACACGGTCGTAGCTCTATTTGCAATGTAAAACTTTCGTGTGTATTTTTGACGTGAAACCCCCTTTTGAAGCAGCTAAAACTTATAGGATATATTGGTCATACAATATCACAATGCACATATAAAATAGAAGGTTATATTCTACCAAATACCTGCAAAAGATTATAAACTCTAAATACCTATAACAATATTTAAGTAAATATGTGCTCGGTCCATTTATATTATAGGTGAAGCTAACTTTCTTCTTAGGATTGTGGATTTATTTCTCGGACATGACAGGAAATCAATTTTCATCGGTGGTCGTACTGAAGAAGGGAAAGAAAAACTTCCAAGCGTCTTTCGAACATAAGAACATGAATCATAGCCAGTCTAAAACATGCAAGATCCTCCTTTCTTGAGATAAACCATATATAATTTCTCTGGAAAAGTAGTTTTCCTGAAGTTTTTGTTACCGCATCACATAATTTACCGCAAGTGATTACAGACGTTTACTTTATGTTTTCAGTACACCCAATGAAGGTCGTGAGATCAATTTGACTTTTCAGAATCAGCTATATTTCAAAACATACGTTAAGTAGAACGTACGTGAATATTCGATCTATAAAATTAAAAGGAAACTATCAGCCAACTTATTTACAGGATTGTCTTTGTATCATGTTTACCAATTTCCGCATTTCAGATATTTGCCATTTGCATATACTATCTGGTGTTGTCGTAATTATGCACGTTATGAGATAATTCAAACTTTCAAACTTATAAACGAAATATGTACATAGATTCTCATTTGTTTACACTAATTTTAGGTCATTTTTTTTTTATCTTTTCGCCTACTCAGTACAAACGTACTACCTACTTGACGCTTCCGGGAGCGGTGTAATAGTTATTTCTAAGTTCACAAACGTTTTCAGAAGTGAAAGAGAATTACCGAATCTACTATACTTCTCCTTCCACTTAATTGATGCTTACTAGCTATATCTATCGCGAATCGAATATTCACTTTATTTCAATATAACTACAGAGGCTTTACAAGAATTATATTATATTTGAAAAACTGCAATTGCTGATAGCTCTGATAGTACTCACGACAATCGTGGCATTAGCTTCACACGTTTAGCTCTCTCTCTATAATAGAGATCAGACCTAAGTGCCTACAAAAATTGTACCTTCGTACTTTTAGCACTGGAGCCTTAAAACTAGTCATTTATGGTATAATTACATTCATATAGTGACACATCTTTGATATGAATCGAAAGAACAGAAGAGTTCAACTGCTTTAAAACTATACGAATGAAGGGTTTTGATAAAAATTCATCACGTTATGAAAGTGAAATATTAACATAGTTTAATAAAGTACGAGTATGTATATTAAAAAAAAAATTATTAACCCTCTAACAGGCAAACCTGTAATCGTGGACAGAAAATATTGGGAATTTTTTTCTAGGGTAATTAAGCTCCATAAACCTCAAAAACATCATCACATGATTTTTAAAAATTTTTTTGTGCTCACAGTTGAGAATAATCTGAAGCCCGCCTCAGGGCCGGTTTAGGTGAAAATAAAGAAATAGATGTAGTGTCAATTAAAAATTCATTTCATTTCAAAAGAAAAGAAAATAAGAAAAACAAAAAAAGACTTTCAATAACAAGGGGGTTTCAAATGCTAAAGTTTATTAATTTTTGTGATGATTGTCAAAAAAAAAACAGTTTTACGTAGTTAAGTGGCATTAATTTAGTCTACATTTGGAACAAAAACTCTGTGTTTCTAAACTTAAGCACAATTTACATTGTCATTTTCCACCATCTTTAGGAAGCCAAATGGGAAAGTAATCATACTGATCAAAGCAGACATCCGCGACTGGATGTTCTGCTCTTTTGCCCATATAGTTTCATTCTTACGGGTGTTAATGGTGTGAATCTTGGCCGACCAGCTGAACGATTGAGTTTTTAAGCGACAAGATCAGCAGCAACTTTTTTACGGTACTCGGGCAGCTTTAATAGCTTGTCTTCTATATTTACGAATTGGAAAAAAGCCGTGTCATAAGATTAGGAGTCTTTGCGTGGATGTCGTAACGACTCATAAGTCTATCCCTAAAGTATACTCCTTCTTTTTGGCTATTGGCAACGGAAGCTTGTATCATGCCCAAGCTGTAGATGCTCCTTGCACGTAAATATACAAACAAAGGTAACGATATATAGAAATTGTCAAAATAGAGAATGTCATAAGCAAAATCAGGTATTATTTGTGATAGTCGTATAACGACATTTGCAGTAATTCTAAGATCCGGCTGACCTGATAAAATGATGTTATCGCCAGCGCCGAAATCTGTTTTACAATCATTGTTTCTTGAAATGGACTGAAAGCATTTTTACCCCAAACTCCAAATTCAGATAGTGGTAAAGGGACATATAAATGAGTACGCCAATGTATTTAAAAATTCCTTCTGCGTCGATCTTAAACTTTCTGCTAACGGTTTGAGGATAAGCAGCTCAATGTTTTTCTTCCACAATCAATAGAACTAGTTCTTTTGTAAAAAAATAGCAGAACATTTCCATCGGTGTGTGAAGGTTTATGATACGCGGCGGTAAGCGTGAGTCGCCGCGGAAAGCCACTACATTCACATCAAGCGCAAACTTTGAATAAAAAACATATACCTGAACCTTTAAAACCCCAAAAGAAGGAATGACTAAGGGATCACTAGTTTTCAGGGTTGGTAATGGAGATCGGGGTCTTTTTTTTTGCTTTGAAATATATTGCTGTCAATACCTTGCTGCATTAGAGGAAGATGCTTCAGGTATTTTAGTAGGCGTTGATGACCCTACAGGTATATCATCAATTGAACTTATATTCAGAGACATACTATGTATAAATAGGTGATTTGTATAAACGAATCAGTAACGTCATTCATTTTCGGAATACACGCTGAAATAGCACATAACCGCGGTCGTCCAATTAATCGTCACTGATAAAATCACTATAATCCTCGCCTATTTAAACTGATTCCATTAATTGGAGCAACACTTCATCACAGAGTTTACTTACATTAAAATACTAGCCATCAAAGAAATATTTTTTGATGTATTTTCTAACGGTTCTTATAATAGATGTAGACAAAAATAAAATTTCTTATCTCAGGGTGGTCTTACCTGTTAGAGGGTTAAACGAAATAAATAACCATATTTCTTTGAAAATGTACTTTAAAAAAGGAATCATATTTTAGAAATTTTCATTATCATTAAAAAGGTGACATTTTCAAATCTGTTCCATGTAAAACATGTAAGCCTTTCATTTTTCATATTATCTCCAATTAATTCCGTGACATTTTCGCAACGTCACGTGAGAACAAAAAATTTAAATAAACCCAAAAAGCGCGGTTGTTCGACAATGTGAATTGTCATTCAAGATGCTACATGATGACTTGTAGATTTATGACATTTTGTAATTAAGTATTGTCACCAACATTTCGCCCTCAATTCCGAACAAGGCATCAGCTCGTCAAGTGCATCTTCAAATTGTGCTCTTTTGTCGGGAACTCGGATTGACTAAATTGGGATCGCTGTCGCCGTTTGTCATGCTTGTAGTGGGCGCATTTGATTAACTTTCTTATAATTCTTCGTCAATTTGAATTTCACGGGAAAAATGTGCTTGTAATACAAATCAAAGTAACGGTAAGTGTTGGGTTGCCAACCTTTTTCGTTTCATCTTTTGTGTTTTTAGTTTCACATTTGCATTTTTTCGTTGAATTCGTTTGTTTCATTACACGCTTTCGATTTGAATTTGGGTATTTCGCTTTACCTCTTTGTGGTTGCGTGCAAACTTTTCGGCAATAGTCTTCCCTCGCGCTCTCTTTTTTGCGCAACTTGCCGCAATTTGTCTCCTCCACCTAGCATGTTGCGCTTGCTGCTCTTCGCCACACCCCGCTTCCTTTGGTGGATTTTTGTTATCCGTATGGCCATGTTGCAAACTGTTTAAGTAGAAACTCATGTTCAGTTTTATCGCTATCGCAAAAACTTATGATCGCTGTTTGCATGTTGTTGCATGTGTTGTGTGCGGCACAAGTTACTGTTGCAAGTGGATATACATATGTACATATATATACACATAAATGTTGTGAGTGCAAGTGCATCACAGCTTAGGCTACTTACTATTATTGTAGAAGGATCTGTTCCAAAATGGTTCATGGTCAAACGTTTAGTTTTGTACGATATACGAAAACATTGTATTTATATACACGAAGAAATCTTAAAATTTAACGGCAGTTGGAGGCCACCTACCTTGGCAGTTTAAAAAGGTCGGTTGTTTTTCAATATTTCTTTAACGAAGGCGTGTTAGTTTGCGAAGAGTATTATAGTTTTATTCTAACGGATGATCCAAATAGTCCTTTTATTTACATGTCATGCGTGAGTCGTGTGAAACCGTCATGTTAGTTTTGTTCAGAATTGTTTGGCATTTCATCATGGAAAGACTTACCCGAACAACGTTCATAGATTGTTAAATTGTATTATGAAAATTCACCTTCTGTAAAGACTGCCCGCTTCGCTCAACTATGGTCAATATCACCGGCTTACTGAGTGTACTATTCGCAACACCGTCACCCATCTTGGGACCCAGACCACGTCCAGCACGCCAAATATGCCACGTGTAACAGCTGTAGCTGAGAGTGAATACGAATAGTCGGTTCGGCGCCATTCGCAGAAACTCGGACTGACGAAAGGAACGAATTTGCAGGTTTTACATTTATTTTGAAAGCGTATAAAATAAGTATAGCTTGTTCAAGAATTTTGTTCAGCAACAAGCAAAATTGCATCATTTGGGACGAAAAGTAATCTGAAGAGATTCAACAGTTGCCAGAAAAAACAAAGCTTTGGTATGGTTGTGGCCCGGTGGAATCATCGGTCCATAGTTCTTCCAAAACGATGCCGGTGAGAGCGTAACCGTTTAAAGCGACCATTATCGCGCCATGATAACAAACGATTTGATAGTTGAAATGGACCAAGAAAGGTCGTTATCAGATCTCAGTCCTAGTTGTTCTAGAACCCGTATTGGTTTTCATTTCAAGTATCTACATCTTTATTGGCGTAGAGATGCGGTTATAGCCGCAAGCAAATTTCAAGTATACTTCACTCTTTTCTAAGTAAGAAACAAGCCCTCGGAGTCAATATAATGGGGTAAATATTGAGTTCCTTCATTATATGTTAATCCCGGGCTCGTTATCCATTTAAACTCTTCACTATGGTAAAAGAAATAATTTTAGTTTTGTTCAAACGCATAAACTTTTGTGAAAACTGAAGGACGAAGAGTTTATTCTAGCGAGCGGTTAACTACAGTCTGAAGCGTTAGCACAACACCCCTGGTCACAAAAAACCCGATAAGCTTCTTGAATGTTGTGGAATGTGAATAATTTTCTACACAAAACCCTGCTCATTTATCGGAATCATCATTATTGGACCACTTTAGCATACATATAGCTGTCATCCAAACTGAACTGAATTTTTTGAAAATAAATGCTTGTGATACCGAAAAGAGGGTTTAGATAATGCAGCGGTACCATGCTTTGCAGTCAGTCATTTCCACCCAAAGAGAATTCATACGAGATTTTGTCGGTACTTCCACAAGTTGATTAAGTATTACGAGCTTATAAACATGTTTGCCGAATCTGGAATTATCGCAAGCAGACCATATCATCGAGATCCTTATATTCGTGTTCAAGAAACAATCACGGCTATTCCATCGTCATTCAGTCGAATCCTAAGTTTCCTATGTTTTCTCCGACGGGTACTGCGTTGAATACTCTCAGAGCTGGAGTATTTTCATTCAATCGGACGAAATGACATAGCCAACGTAGTCACTGTCTCTTAATTCGCTGAACTATGTCAGTTACGTACAGCTCATCGTTCCATCTAATGTGGTATTCGCCATTACTACTCTGCATCATATAGCAGGACGTGGATGATAAGTGACTTGTAGAGTTTGGTCTTTGTTCGTCGAGAGCGGACTACACTTCTTAATTGCCCACTCAGTCTGAAGTACCAACTGTTGGTAAGAGTTATTTATTCTGAGTGGGATTTCTTTGCTGATGTTGCTGTTGGTGTTAATACTGGTTACAAAATAGATGAAATTATTTATGACTTCGAAGTTAAGACTGTAAACAGTGACGTGGGCGCCAACGACTGCGACGACTGTTTGTTTGATAACAGGAGATATTTTGTCCTGTTCTTATTCACAACCAGACCAACCTGGAGAAAGCAGAACTAACGGCGCGATTTTTATGTCCAATTATGTCGATATCATCATCGTACGGCAACAGAGTTACACTCTTGTAGAAGATTGCACCTTCCATAGCTAGCTCTGAGCTCGTGTCAGTTTCTCCAGGAATAGATTGAAGAATTCACAAGTTACGTTGGCTCCTTGGCTAAAACCTTACATGGTATTGAACCGCTCGGAGAGGTCCTTCCTGATCCTGATGGAGATTGTGATATTGCTCAACGTCAGATTCAGTTTAGTTTGCAGTAGGTAATTTACAGTACATAATTTTTAAAAATAATGAGTTATAAAAAAAAAATTGCTATACATTAAAATAAAAATAAATATAATTCATTGATTAAAAAAGTGGCATTATGGTTGTTTTTTGTAGCACGATTTATGCGCCACTCTGTACATAAGAAAAGGGATCATTTACCTCCGCCAACAGCTAATAAGAACAAGTACTCGTTAAAAGAGATCCTCGGGAAAGAAAATCAAAAATTTTAGTGTAAACAAGAAAATAGTCAGTAAAAAAATTGTATGAAAAGAAGTGACAAGTGAAATTCATTAATCAATTTCAAATGCACGCTTGCGCTTTCAACACTCCCCACAATACAGCATGAATGTACATATTTGACAAGTAACACCAATTACAAGCTCAACAAGCAGTCTGCGCGATCAGCAACGCTCAAATCGACAAAGATCGAAACGAATCGAAATCAATGAAAGATACGCGCCCAAAGCCAACAAGCTACAAGCAACACCCGCAACACTCGTTTTGTGTTTGCTTGTAAGATGGTGAGGCACGATCATCAGCTTTGTCATTATTACACATTAACGAATTTATGCAATTAATATGATATTGAAATCGAGCTTCTCTTATGTACTCTACACAATCGCATTCATGTTTGAAGTATGAAAAATTGTCTTCAACTGTGACAGTGGCATAAAAGTTAGAAAATGAATGAGACATGTGAAGAACAGGAGATCGAGTTCAATATTTTTTGCTTTTACTTATGATTTTCACTTTGTATAAAAGGTGCTCATCAGCTTAATAAGAGATGATGAAGAAGCCTCAACTGGACATACTTGTATGTATGTATGTGTACAGGTGTGATTGGTAGGCAGATCAATTGACCGATGCAGATCGGTTGATCGCTGTTGCTCAGTTGATCGTGTTAATTTCAGGTGAAAAAAGTTGAGCCATAAAATATCGTGGAAAATGCTAAATGACTTGTTAATTCATGAGATCTCTTTCGTCTTGATGATTAATTCGTTTCAAGAACTTTTTCTTCACGACAAGTATGATTGAATTTATAAAAGTATGAAAGTATCATGTCATATTGTCTAGATTTAGAGAAAAGTTAACACTATCACTGTCCTTCAGCTGTAGAGTTCACTCATGAAAAAGGCTCAGCTGAGTGACACTTGTTTACTTTTGCTGATCATTCTGCAGCCAACATAATTCATACTCCAAACATAAAACTGAACACTTGACTTTCTAGCATTCAAGGTCGTAAAAATTTAAGCAGACAGATGCTCATGTATATTTTCAAAATTTTCTAACTCTTCGCTACTTATTACTGACCTATCATCCCAGCGGTAGCTATTTACAAGACCACTCTGTTTACATAAATGAAACAATAAAATTCATATTTCTTTTTTATGAGCAATATCAAGAACGATTTCGACATTAAGTTGTTCATAACTTTCTCTTCTCTCTCTAAATATTGATAATGAGACTGATACTTAACACTAATATGGCATAATATGCACTTAAGCCTAGTTATATTAAACTATGTATGTAGTAAGTGAATCAAAGATTTTTAAGTGATTTTTTTACAATATAATATATTGCATCATGCTTCAAGGGTAATAAAAGTAATATGTTATTTATGAACAGAAATTTTTTTGAGACCTGAAAACATTAAAATATCACTTAAAAACTACTTATGCTTTTATGTCGATTATTTCAAGTACTTTCAGAGATTAGTTCAACTCATTAATTCAAACTTCAACTTCTTATCAAAACACTTGAGCTGCTATTTACATCGTTTATCACATATTTTCGGTTTATTACATTAAAATTGTATATTTTCTTAAGACGGGACAACTAAAATTTTTAGTTTAGCTTAACTCGAGTTTCGTAATTGTATAAAAGAATTTAGTGGCGTAGCTACAATTTCGGGCGCCCGGGGCCAAGAATGTTCTGCTGCCCCCCTTTATCTACCTACCTACAAGTTTCATGATTCGAACATAATATCTTCTGTATTAAGTATTTAAAATTTAGAAACTAGAAGCCACGCAAATTCTGAAGTTCCAAAATTCTCACAATACGGTTTTTGAGGAAATTTATGGTAAATTTACAAGATATCTTATTAAAAGCCATAAAAGAAACCCATTTTCGGCCTATATCTTGTACACTTTTGACACAATTTGCAGGAATTTTTGCCCGAATTGGTGTTTTAAAAATTTGTTGAAGTATTTTTCTGAATATTAAAAAACAGCGTAGATCGTTTTACCGCCCCCAAGACGTTGCGCCCGGGGCGATGGCCCTCTTCGCCTCTCCCTAGCTACACCACTGAGAGAATTTCACCAATAAAATATTGTAGTCGTTGTGATAAAATACTTAAAGGCATGGACGAAGGTTTTTCTTTCGAATACAATTATTTGCAAAAAAAATGTAGTCAAATTTTCTCTGAAATCTTAATTTCCGTCCAAGTTCTAAGTTAATGTTTTCACTTATATATCAATAATATGAAAAATTACATAATAATATTTTGGTGCAATCAGCAGCACACAAAAAATTATCAAAATTTGCTTTAGTGATTACTCTGTGGCAGATGATCCGATCAGTATCAATTTTTTTTCTTGACCTACAAATTTTTTTAGTACAAAAAAACCAAAATTTTGGGTTAAGGTCAACGTCAATTTTAGATATTTTTTTGTCTCCCACATATCAACATCTTCTAGCATATATTTTTTTTAGATTTCATTCACGAAGAAGACGGAAACACTGCAGCACTGTGGAACATTTGCTTAGCGCCGTCAAATACCACATTTAACTAAAATTATTTTTAGTTTTTTGCATGTGAAATTTTTTTCTGCGTCTAATGACGTTATTTTCAGAAAGCGGCTCTGTCCAGTCTATCGCATTAAGCCTGCCCCTTTTTGTTGTCATCCAGTACGTAAGGCTCATTGGCATGTTTAAGTCCATATCAAGAACCTCTGTCGAATATACACACATACATGCGATGCACATGTTATGTCGAATGGTTAAGATGACCGAAATAGTCTATATATCCAAATATTATTATCACTGACCTGCCATAGTTTTTGGTGTGGGAAAGTCTACTTTCCGTTGAGGAACTACATACTTGATGAATACTTTACTGAGAGTACACGAATCTTTCTAGAATTTTAACTATAGTTTCACAGTTACGTTATATAGTAAGTGATTTTTTTTTTTGTATAATTTCAACTTTTTGTTGTACAAATAATTAGCTTATATTTTTTTCTATAAATAATTTAACCTCTTATGTTTGATTTCATCACTTTGATAAAAACATTTCCATTTTTCTAGCAAGTTTTATGTAATTTATGTATACGTTTCCTATTTAGTTTCAGATACTCGTAGTACGAGTTCTTAAAGTTACCGTCTCCGCTCTCCTGAAGGAAGTGATTCCGAAAATTAGATAGTAAAATTCACTACAAATATTTTTATAATTTTGCACTTACATATAGTACATATTTAATTAAATCGTAACGTTGCGACGTATTTTCCACGTACATCTTATGCGCATTAAAGGGTTAGGGGCAGTCAGAATTTAAAAAAAAATTGTTTACAGCAGCTGCTTAAGTCGGTACGCCTCAGTAGTGCGGTGCGATTTTTACAATAAGTACATTTATCGAACAAGGGATTTGTTTCAAAATTTGTATTTGTAACCAAATTTCATGTGCGGACCCATTGCGAATGTTGGAAAATGCTTACGGTGATTTAGTTTTACCAAAAACTCAAGCCTACGAGTGGTAAAAAGCTTTCAAAGACGGTTGAGAGATCGTTGAAGACATGTCTCGTTCTGGACGACCTTCGATCTCTTCAACCAATGAAAATAGAAATGGCAAAAGAGCTCGACATCTCTCGCAAGTCCGTTCGAATGTTTTTGGTGGATATTTTGGGTACGAAATGAGTTTTTTCTCGACTTGTGCCGATAAAGCTGATTTTTTTTTTCAAAAAGAGTACGATTGCGACCGAAGTTAAAGCCAAAACCGCAATGAATACCATCGATTAACCTCGATGTTCACCAGACTTGGTTCCGCGTATGTTTTCTATAAAAACAACCGCCGAGCATTCTCAACTAGGCAACGGTGTTTAAGAATACATTTTCCTCTCATATTATTATTATTTTTATTATGAACATATAATAAACTCGGTAATTATGATATATTAAACATCATTCTCGTAAATATTTTTATTTTGATTATTACAAATAGTAAAATAGATTGAGCAACATAGCTTTCTAAAACAACTAAAACAAAAAATATTTAAATTCTTATGTGTGCATTGTAAATGAAGCTGTTCTCAATAGAAGCAATGGCTGTTGTAGCACGAAACTATTTGCTTAACTGCATTGCTGAAGCGCTCGAAACAAAAGCAAACAAAGCCAACGCAGCCATTTTTAAATGCAACATTTAAATCTAATTAACAGAAATTCATTAGTGTTAAGCACAAGTTAAATGTGTTTGACCGCCAAACCGGCTAACCGATCGGCCGGTGTGCCGGTCAGCCCAACAGCCAAGCGAACAGCCATTCAAAACAAGCACAAGCCGGTCGATTGAACAAATGCCGCATGCCACATACTCGTCCACACAGACATATCTGCTGCCAAATAACGCCATTCTGTCTCGCAGGTTGTCCACCAATGCTGACGGCCACTTGGCTGCCGAAGAACCACTGCGTTCCAGCGACAGTTACGACTAACCACTTGCCTACTCAAGCTGTGACGCTGATTCTCTGGCTTTATTCTTGGCTAAGTGCAATCATTTGTTTGTCCGACGTAATGTCAGAACTCATTTGGTTGCATGCCACCACATTTCAGCAGCATCTACCGGCGCACACCGGCACAACACCAATACAGAGCACAGCCGTTGCTACGAGCCTGGCATTTCAGCGCGCTTTGATGCTTTTTATCTCAAAAGTCGGTTTGTATGTGTGCATGTGTGTGTATTGATTCGACTGTTTCGATACTGTTACAGGTTATTTGGTTATTGTTTGTTGTATATGTTTATTATTGCTGTTTAGCGATTGCCGCTTCGACGACACGGCCGTCCTGCACCATTTCGGTTATCGCTGAGCCTTATAAATATTCATTTTTAATGTTGACCGCCTTATAAATTTTCGTATGTTATTGATGATTTCTTCCCAAAGAGGACACATGTTTCGGCCATCAACTGCAGCAGCGGCAGCCGCATCGGTGCCTTTGATGTTCATTCAGTGCTCAAGAGTATGGCTGTGGCAAGTAAATGAGGGCTAGCGCGCCGCGAGCCGCTATCATTATAGTAGCTGCTAACTAAATGAGCAGCGACAAGCGTCATGAAATGGAAACGATTGGTCAAAGTCGCTTCGTGGCAGCAAACAATGTAGAGGAGTGGGTTTCACCGCTCAAAAACCCACATGCACACATACATACATGATATGTAAATATGTATGCATGTACAAAAATCCATCGGTTGGTAGTAAGGTTGGAGCGACAGCATCGATTGGTTTGCTTGTTGCATTTGTTCTGTATTGCAGTTTTGGAGATTTTTTATCGTTATACAACACTAATTTCATGTTCTCGGCATTTGCATTGCTTGTCGGTTGTGTCTCTTAAAAACCGCCCAAATAAATCACACGGTAAATGAAATTACTAATATTAAAGATTTTCTGTGATTTACGATTAACGGTGGTCAAATCATGGTTGTTTTTGTTGTTTCAGTGATATAAAACATTTTCCAAAATTATCTTTACAATGCCGCCGAGTTGGCAGTCCAGCTAGACTATATAAAACCGATTTTCATGGGAATGATTAAAGCCTTATGTGTCGGTCCAGCAAAGTGCGCTCGTGAAGGGAAAAGTAGAAAGGTAAAAAAAATGTGCAACCCCAATCGCAAGAAGTTTATTATTTCGAGAAATTTCTATAAGTGAAATCTTCTCACATAACCAAAGATTTCGGAGCTCTGACTTCAAGTTACAATTATTTCTCTAGGCGTCTCTTGATGGTTGCATAGTGATCAATCCCACAAATCCGGTCGTTAACGACGAATTGCTTAATGTAGACCCCTCAAAATGGCCAATTAGTACGCTTTATTGATCAGTTGACCCTTTGGAACAATTTCATGGTGAACCACTCCATAGAAATCAAAGAAAACGATGAGCATCGCCTTGATCTTCGACAGACTTTGAGGTGTTTTTTCGATTTCGACTCCGTTTTGTAGCGTCATTTGCTGGATTGGACAATTTCATATTCATCAATCCATGTTTCTTCATGAGCAATGATGGAATTTATTAATCTAGTTTCCTCTTCTGCGTTGTCAAGTATCCCTTTTGCGACCTCTAATCGACGCCACTTTTGAAAAAGATTCAAGCTTGTGGTACGAGTCTCAGATTGGCACTCTTCATACCCAAAACATTTACCAAAATGTGTTGATAATATCCGTTATTACATTTGCCATCATGCAAGCAATGTTTCTTTAACATTTTCGATGTCAATATCATTGCCAGAGGTGGATGGACGACTGAAATGAGGCAAGTTTTTGATAACTTCAAGATCTTCCCTAAATACATTGTACCACTCAACTACTTGTGTTAGTGGAAAAGTGGACTCAACAAAATACTTCTGCACCATTTTCAACAATTCTATACCTGGGGTCCCGTTAAAATCAGAAAATCTCAAAAAATCCATTTAAAAATCGCCAGATAGAATTTTCATGTCGTAAACAAATAGCTGTCGAAATCTTGCAAATTGGCATATGGACATCAACCTTGAAACGAACATAAATTTGGTTATAACAATCTAGGAAGAAATCCTATTGCCGATCCGATTGCTCAGTTTTAATGGAACAGTCCGAGTCAAATTTGATCATGGTATTCAAATTATAAGTTTTAGTTTACAAATATCTTCTTTAAGTATATCTGAACTATTACGACTTCTTAACATCATTCTATATTATTTTTGCTCCAAATCTTTATTCGGATTTAAAAACAGCAAATAAACGCTGGGGTCAAAACTTAAAACGGAAAATCGGGTTATATTTGTTTGGCCGATTATAGATCTCAGACTTCTATGAAACCTATTTAACTAGAGAATTAACTATTCTTGGATGTGATTTAATAAAAACTGATTTCCTATAGTCAGAACTACCGTAAAAACTCACTTATATTATCTTTCTCTTGACTAGCACTGAAACTACCTAATCGATTTTGGCCGAGTTCTCTGCAAAAGGTTGGCGCCAAATCGAAGCATTAGGTTTAGCGGCGTCTTTTTCTTCCACTTGGTATTTCAACACGAAAAAGTCTTCCGGCCGCATACTACGATTTACATACATACATATGTAAATGATTTCAATATTTCGTTGAATACATGAAATGTCGGTGAAATCAGACACTCACACCACCTCAACATAATCAAGTAAAAGTGAAATTTAATCAAAATCATAAAAATATGTTTTACGACAGCGCCCATCCCCACTTGCCACCACCAACTAGCCACTCGAACCACCGATTTCGTAACGATTTGTTTATGTTAGATACACGCACGCGAATGTCGGCATAAAAATACCAACAATTGGCCGCGCGATGACCTCTCCTCCCGCCCCATTGGTCAAACAAAAACCGAGCAAAATATTTTGATTGAACACGTCCGTTTGCCATATAAACCGGAGCACTTGCTACGCATACAAATTTGGCAGCGCCGAAAGGGATCACGAGGAGTCATCGTGCATTTGTATGCATGTAAATGTAGTGGTTTATGATTTGCGGTCATTATTACCATCTTGTTGTTGGTCAATTTGGCAATCTAGCGCAGGATGCCGAAACTAATAAACACCTCGAACAAGTAGCCATAAGTCGATGTACGGGCATAAATACGTTTATGTACAAATATTATATTTATCTATATATGTATATATATAAATTAAAATGTTCTTTAGCGTATAAAGAGAAAAGAGTGGGGAGTATGAATCATCGAGGATTTCATGTATTTGTAAATATGTCTTGATAATTGTTCAGACAGAAATTCATTTTCCTACAATCATAAAATAAATACTTTTCTGAAATGTGCTTAGAATATTTTATTTATAGAATTTAGTAAAACACCATTATTTATTTTTGGTGTTTAATTAATGTCGAATTTAATATACTTGTTTCACTATGGTTCAAGTGTTTGCATTCGGAAAGTGGAAATAGTCCTTTACTTTCTTTTCAAGCGGAAGTGAGTATAATTTTAAAAAAAAATAAAGTATACAATTTTTTTTCTTTTTTTTTTGCGATTCAAATGGACTGCTGACACTCCAGTAAAACGATGTTATGGAAGTTCACCTACTCCCTTTAAGTCAAAACTTCAAAAAAATATCGAAAAAATGTACTAAAAACCTTAATCTATTAAAACAATTGCGAAAAAATATGCTTCCCTGTCTAATCCGCTGTATTAATCTGTATCTTGAAGCTTACTACTAGAATTTATATTTAGTCAAACCGTTTTTATGTAACGCTAAGCACATACGAACTTTATTCGCAAGTCTTATGTAGATTAAGATTTCATTTTATATTTTAATTCATATATGTGACAAAAAAGTACCCGGAAATTGTAAATAAAACGCAAAATATTTAATTATTCATCAGTATTTATTTTTTCGCCTTCAAAGTCAGCGGTAATTTCAGTTTGGAGAACACGAAAAAATAACACGGAGCCAAATCTGATGAATACGGCGGTTGATCGATGGTATTCATTGCGTTTTCAAATTTGGTCACAATTTTGGCGCGATGCGATGGTGCATTATCATCGTGTAAAATTCATGAATGATTCTTTCACAATTTCTGCCGTTTA
The DNA here is from genome assembly GCF_023373825.1 of Bactrocera dorsalis. Lineage (NCBI taxonomy): Eukaryota > Metazoa > Arthropoda > Insecta > Diptera > Tephritidae > Bactrocera > Bactrocera dorsalis. Next base: position 40,536,269 of record NC_064307.1, read on the forward strand.
CGACGGATGTTCTCTCGCAAACGCCTCAATTCTGGCAAACAGAACTCCTTATTAACCGCCTGTCCCATACCGTCCGTGAATAGATTCGTGATGCACCAAACCGCGAACACCTAAAAAAAGCAGTGATCTTCACCTCGATTTTTGAACTGCTTTGGCACAGTGTTTTTGGTTTCGGCTCGTTTTTTCCTTATTTCCGATGATTGTTAACCTGTTTGCATGTCAAACTCATAAATCCATGTCTCATCGTTAGTTGTATTGCTCTCCCTAAATAAAGGATCGAAATTCATTCGATCAGGCATGTCCAAAGAGTCCTGTCTACAGTAATATTTTTGAAAAACATTCACCTTTATCAGGTCGAGGCAAGCAAGAACGTGTTTCATAGCCGAAATATCGACCAAAATCATTCGAACAGACTTTCGTGGAAAGGCGAGCTCTCTCCACAACTCTAACACTCGCCTGATGATTATTAAGAACCATATCCTTAACTTTTTTAATGTTTTCATCAGTAGAAGAGATCGAAAGTCGTGGTATTTTTGATGGGTCTAGACTGGACACCCCTTCAACTGCTATGTAATTAACAGGTGAACTTCAGAAAGAGCATATATGATCACTGGGTAAGAGGAATATGTGGATCCAACTGTCAAAAAGTGAGAGTGCCATTTAAATCCACGAAGTAGATATCAATCGAGGAGATTTATCACTCTATCTTCTGTGGTAGTCTTGTATGGGGAATTGTTGATGGTTGCCACAGAAAGGGAAGAGTCATCGTATACAGTATCGAAACGTTTCCGTCTGGAGGCGAAGCAAAAATATTTTAAATACATACAATCAGCGTGTATCATATTTTTTTTAAATCTTTGAATCAAAGCCGCGACCACAGTGGAATAAATCGATTTTTGTACTGTACTAAGGGGGCATCAACTAACAAATATGTCGAACAATTTTAGATGTATGAAACTTCGCCCAAAGTGGTGCTGATTCATTGCTAATTTTTAAACCGAATTTATTAGGTAGGTCGGCACAAGGTTCCTGTCAACAGATTTTTAGTTTTTCGCGTTATTATTTATTGAAATATCCCTTCGCCCAAAGCGGTACCATTTGGTGAACAAAAGGAGTGCACTACCAACACCGGCTCACACCTCCGCTGTTCCCACCGACAAATCGAGCAAAGAAAGCTCGGAACTGCTGTGCTAACCACCGAATTTAAAACCATGCGACTTTTCGTTGTTCTAAACTTGTAAATACACTTGTCACACATAAATTTATCGAATGCGAATAATATCTTTATTTTCGGCCTCTCGCAAATTTAGTTCTTCCTTACTTATTTTCATTTCTATTAGGAACATAAAAATATACATACAAGTATATTTGTATGTGCAATCGTATAAATAAGTACATCCCAGGTCATACACCTACTTAGTGCCAACAATTTAACAAATAATACAAAATCTTTTCGAAAATGTCAAAATAATTTGAAATAATTTCCAAAAGCCAATTGACAAATGTGTCAGTAATTAATTTGCCACCACAATTTGACACCACTTGTCAACAATATGGAAAATAAAAAATTATCGCATAACGTGAGTGTGTACGAACAACAATAACACTATGGTGGATTTAAAAATAATACCAAATAGTTGTAGACGCTTCAATTCAATGTGCACCTTCCACATACAAACATGCATACATACATACATACATACATACATACATGTGTATTTATTATGTACATATTTATGGTGCAAGTTGCGCACTCGTCCTCTGCAGTTCCCAGCGGATGGGCGCATATCAATCAAGGCGCCCTTACAGACGCTCAGTCACCCGCACCAGATTGCAACACGTACGCACAGGCATACATGCCACTTTGACATCGGCTGATCGTCGGTGTGGCGCGCTGCGCTGTCAAAGCGTTTGATATATTCGTGCCTTCATCTCGACCGCAAAAGGTGCTGAGGTGCTCCTTTAATACATTTATTTTTTCATTTTAGGTGTCTTCGCCTTCTTCGCCTTGAGTGTGCATTTAATTTTCACTTCCTCTCACACTTTTTTTTTAACTTTCGTTTTTTTTATCTCCTCTGAAGTTCTCCAAATTAATCATTGTTGCAAGCAATTTTAATGAGTAATGATCGCGCGTTTGATGTGGCCACTATGCAACACGCGGCGACAGTCAATCAGACGTGCAGGCCGTCAATTGGTGCGGACTCTTCGATTGTGTCGCTCGCCGCTATTAGCTTCTCATTGCCGCCGTTACGCGACTGAATTGCGTCACGCCGCCCGCGGCTAGTAGATACATAGTGTATGCAAACTATGTCGCCATGTCAACTGTCAGCGCTTTATTGTCACCGTCAGCACCAGCACCGCCAGCGGCGCTCAGCCGTCGCCAATCGTCAATCGGCGCTGACATCAACGCCACCGCCAACTACTTCATTGCCACAAGTATACACATACAAACATACCATATATATTGTACATAAATACATATGTGTACATATGTATAAGCTCTACATTTACATAAGTATAACCGTAAGTACTTAATTTTAGTACATAGTATACATATCTACGTGTTGGTATCGAGCAAGGCGCTCGAGTGTTTAATTACCGCGAAATGGTTGTTGACACCGTGTCACCGCATGTCAGCCCGTCATTCATTCAGGAGCACATTTTTGTGCTAAAAAATTGTCTGAACATATATTTTCATACCAATTTTTCTGTAGTAATACAATTTTCGTACTAACACACTTGCCAAATGTGTCTTGAACATAAGTTTTTGTCAAAATTTGTGCTCCAAATTGTTTTGAACATAATTTTAAACAAAAGAAATTCAGTGCTGCTGTGATAACGGAAGCAATAAATCAATGCTCTTTAAGGAAAATGTCTATTCTTACTAGATTGTTTTTTTAGTGAAAATAAATTATAGAAAAAGTATGTGAAATTTTAACAAATTCGTCATAAGCAGGGATGTTTTGAGTTTTTGTTTCAAAAACAATTTTAAATAATTTTTTTTTGGTTTTTTTCAAGAAAAAAAAGTTCTGAAAAGTGGCGAATCAGTCACGACTTTTTATGCAATACTTCTGACTCTATTAACCCAACACTATTTCTTTAACTGAATAAACAATGCATTTAACTTTTTATTAGAAGTCGGAGTTCAATTAAGGCCGTAGACAGTCAAAAATTTTTGGCTCAAAATATACTTTAAGGTCTTAAAAACAGTATTTAATTAGTACAAAAGTGAAAAAATGTAAGATGTATTTCCAAACAGCTGCTGAGCCGAAATGCTTAGGTCAACCAGTCTTACGATGTCGGATTTTAGACCAGCATCTCGCGACACTCGAAGCGGACAGCGATGGTACTCAAAAACTATTCCATGTATTCTAATATGTAGATCTAATGTATAATAATCTTTACATTATATAGCAAAAAGTCTCAAATCTTAATCTTAATCTTAACATTGTGATCACTAAAGTCTCAAAGGGTCTCGTCTAAGATAGTGAACGAATGCCTTGATCTGATGTAGGATCTAGCTTCTTACTTCACGATCAACCTGAAATGGTTTCCCAGATATGCTGATATCAACTGTAAAGCAGATGAACTAGCCAGAACAGGCACCATTCCACAATTAGACTACGGAAAATAGGGAATTTATATGCCTCTGGTTACTTGTAGATATTTAATATGTTATAAATGTAGCTGAGTCTCGGTGAAAACAAGAAGCTCAAGAAGCAGGCAAACGTGGCTTGAGTGAAACATGGGCCGAAATTTAAAAGGAATGATATAAGAACTCTAGTAGGAGTGCTAACAGGTCTAATTGCCAGTAGACTAACGCCATATGACGCCTACCTTAGAAGCTGTCAGAAGGTAAAAGAGGAGGAGACCGTTATTTTTAACATTTTCTATACGACTTTAGGCTCTATATATTAAAAAAATCGCAACTATTGGTCGAAGGTTTATCGAGGTTGCTCTTTTGAAACTTTTCGTACTGAAAATCTTCATCAGATATACGACATATTTCAGAGGCAAACAATAGAGTGAGGAAACTTTAGTCCCAGTGGTCCTCTAAAAAGCCTCGTATGACAACTCCTAAAAGCCTCGTATGACAACCATTCTACCTAATCTAACCTATGTCTTGTTGAAACCAAATGTCCCCGAGATCACGAGTTTCAATTTCAGGCATCAAAGAGTCTGTTATCATGGCGCGATAACGGTCGCCATTGACAGTTACGTTCCGGCCCACAAACCACACCAAACCGTTGTTTTTTTCTGGATAAAATGGAAGCTCTTGAATATCTTCAAGTTGCTCATGGTTCCAAATACGGCAATTTTGCTTATTTACATACCCATTGAGCCAGAAATGAGCTTCATCGCTGAACAAAATTTGGCTTGAAAACGTGGGATCTTCTTGAAACTTTTCAAGAGCTAAACGATGTCGCTTGGGAAGGTAGAGCGGTTCAGTTCTTATACAAGCCGTATTTTGTACGCTTTTAATTTAAAAACTCGACGTAAAATGCGCCAAGTCGTTTCTTATGTTCGTCCGAGTTGCTGCGAACGACGAGGGATCGACTCTCCACGGGCTTCGTGTACAATCTCAGCTATACTACATTTTCTTCACTGCATGTTGGACGTGGTCTATTCGGTCGAATATCATCCAATAATGAATGCTGGGTCTCAAGATGGGTGATGGAAACAGAAACCGAACTCGAATTTGCAATTACATTAGAACACATAAATCCGAAAAAAGGAGATTCAAACTAGAGAAACTGCAACAACACAACAACAATAACATTCAGTAGATAAAAGACCGAATACTACAAGCAACCCGAAAAATGTTCATTGTATGTATTTGTATACTCGTAATCCGAAATAAAAACTAAAAAATTACAATCATCGAATAAAAACCCTGCAACAGCATTAAAGACAAGACAAAAACAACAATAACAATATTAACAAAGCACTCGTAACTGCAGCAACATCGGTCACAGCTGCTGCAGCGAAACGAGTTGAAACGAGTGGACTATCAATTGATATGCGGTGAGCGGTAGGCAGGAGAGAAGGAGGACTTCCTGTGCAAAGGAACGTTGGTGGGCTGCAGGAGGCATGAAGTTTTTTTGCTTGGCAGCGACAAACGAGATTGGAGGAGTTTTGTAAGTACATAATGTACAAATGTCCGAACGTAAATAAGTAGATGAACTACATGTATAATAACAACAACAAATGCAGAAATAAAGCATTATAGCTCGATGCCACCACAGTAGCAACAAAAATGTATGCTTCTGCAATAACATGGTTAAATAAAAAACGAAAAGTAACAATAATCTTGCGACGCTGCTGCAATGGCGGCAAGCGATTGTTTCGTGGCAAGTGGCACAGTGTGCAGATATAGAAAAATGCGATTGTAAGTAGTTGTGTAGGAAATTATTGCGTTATTTGCTCAAATTACAATAGAATAATATAAGTATTTAATTTTATTATAATTTTTAACATTTACAGGTTAAAAGTGTGAATTATTTATATTGAATTCCACAAACCTCTAGATTTAGGAACATATTTTTTGACTTTATCTAATTACTTGTCAAACAGAAGTGTAAGTTTTAGCGTGCTTTCTTTGAATAGCGATAGATAAAGTATACATATGTAAATATATACAAACTAGACCCTAAATTTTTAAGATATCGTTTTTAAATTTTGTGTACGCCATTTTCTCTTCAAGAAGCTGCTCATTTATAGGAACGATCGATATCGTGTCAATATAACATATAGCTGCCTTACAAACTGAACGATCGAAATCAAGTTCTTGTATGGAAAACTTTCACCTTTGACGTGGTATCTTCACGAAATTTGACATAGATTACTGCTTAAGGTAATAACATAATCTCCGAAAAAATTGTTAAGATCGGATTACTATAGCATACAGCTTCCATAGAAACTGAGCACTAGTTACTAAAAGAAATACACCTGTTAAAGGTATATTAGCTTCGGTGCAGCCAAAGTTAACGTGTTTTGTTTAGAATAACAAGCATTTCCGATTCGCTGGTAAATTTCCAGCATATAATATATTAAAGATGTCGCTTAAATCGTATAAAATGAAAAGTCTGTCGCAAAAATACTAATTCGAATTATTGGTTAAATTTGATGGACCATTCTTATCTAAATCTAAATATTATTGACATTGGAATATATTTCGGTTTTAATTTATTATTCGAAATCAGATTAATTCTTAGTATAGAAAAAAATAGTATTCGAGTTACAAAAATATACATCCGTTATTATTATTTTTTTTTATTAAATCAAATTACATATGTCAAAATTGTTTTAGCTGTTATCAAAATTCCAGGAGAGAAATATTAAAATGTTAAAATATTTACTCATTTAAAAAATGAAATGAGGAAAACATTTATTTATACAATCTTCGAGTATAAAGTCCCCCTTTTATCGAAGACCAAAAAATACAGCCTAAAACTATAAATCGATAAAGACATTAAACATGTTTCAATTTTATGCAATGATCGGGCGCGGCTTCAAATGATACGTGAAACTATGAAGCATGTGCTGAAGGTAATCTTCCAATTCGGCATGACATCGACCTCAATACGAACCGCTAGGTGTACAAAACAGTGGTTTAGGTCATCAACGTCAATGTAATAGAGTGGAAAACGCAATTCCCGGATCTAAATCTCACTGATAATATATGGCAAAAAGTGAAAGTCAATAAAAGAAAGTGATAATAACGACATATGGCGAACTACTCGGAATTTATGGAACGAAATTTCTGTTTCCGTCTGCCAAGACCTACGTTGTTGATTTTATACCAAGGTGGTGTCAATAAGTTTTAAACAACCCTTTTCTACAAAATATTTGTCCAATTAGAAATTGTTATTAAATTAAGTAAATGAAAACGAGTTTCTTCTTTATATATTATATAATATTGATTTGTTTTAGTAAAAGAAAAAGTATCCTTAATTTTATAGATACGTTCATAAGAAACAATTATAAGATCAGTGTTTCATCCAATGAGGAATTTGTAGAGCTTTATAAATTTCTGAAAGAATTGCGCTTTTCAAGTGTGTATGAAAGTAGATCAAGAACGCTGCTTGGATGGGTTGGAAAATTATATTCACAGAGTTTCAAAAACAATAGTGTCAGAATTTCAATTATGCTGCAGTCTTATAAAATTATATGTAATATTTTGTTATTTGAAAATTTTATCTTCATTATGGATGGGTCAACTTTATATGGCCTACCCTGTATTTTCAAGAGATACATTTAGAGTGTGAATCGCCAAAAAATAATTTAAATTATATACTTACGAAATAGTATTTACATAAAACTTCGTACGCAACTGAGTTGTTTGTAATGTTTATTAAAATAATTTAGTCTTAGAAGTTTTATACCAATTCTCAATTTTTTCGATACCTTCATATGTACTTTCGAATACAAAAATAATGATCCTGCAGCTGGAACACTTACAAATTCGTCAACATACACTTATATAGGGTGATTTTTTAAGAGCTTGATAACTTTTTTTAAAAAAAAAACGCATAAAATTTGCAAAATCTCATCGGTTCTTTATTTGAAACGTTAGATTGGTTCATGACATTTACTTTTTGAAGATAATTTCATTTAAATGTTGACCGCGGCTGCGTCTTAGGTGGTCCATTCGGAAAGTCCAATTTTGGGCAACTTTTTCGAGCATTTCGGCCGGAATAGCCCGAATTTCTTCGGAAATGTTGTCTTCCAAAGCTGGAATAGTTGCTGGCTTATTTCTGTAGACTTTAGACTTGACGTAGCCCCACAAAAAATAGTCTAAAGGCGTTAAATCGCATGATCTTGGTGGCCAACTTACGGGTCCATTTCTTGAGATGAATTGTTGTCCGAAGTTTTCCCTCAAAATGGCCATAGAATCGCGAGCTGTGTGGCATGTAGCGCCATCTTGTTGAAACCACATGTCAACCGAGTTCAGTTCTTCCATTTTTGGCAACAAAAAGTTTGTTAGCATCGAACGATAGCGATCGCCATTCACCGTAACGTTGCGTCCAACAGCATCTTTGAAAAAATACGGTCCAATGATTCCACCAGCGTACAAACCACACCAAACAGTGCATTTTTCGGGATGCATGGGCAGTTCTTGAACGGCTTCTGGTTGCTCTTCACCCCAAATGCGGCAATTTTGCTTATTTACGTAGCCATTCAACCAGAAATGAGCCTCATCGCTGAACAAAATTTGTCCGAAAAAAAAAAAAAAAACCGAACACTGATTTTGGTAATAAAATTCAATGATTTGCAAGCGTTGCTCGTTAGTAAGTCTATTCATGATGAAATGTCAAAGCATACTGAGCATCTTTCTCTTTGACACCATGTCTGAAATCCCACGTGATCTGTCAAATACTAATGCATGAAAATCCTAACCTCAAAAAAATCACCCGTTATATGTATATGGAACAAGTACCTCATTTTTATTAACGCAATGATATTTTAATGAAATGAGGATGTAAGTATTTTATTATTTACGATTCTATAAAAAAATCAAATGACAAAAATCTTAGCCTGAATTACACGTACCTACAAATAACTCGTACTTAACTCTATTTACGAAATTTACGAACACAAAAAATCGCAATTCCAGCAATGACAAGTGCGTATAAAAATTTAATGCTTGGCATTTAAAGCAAAATAATTTCTGAGCGCAGCGTGGCGAGCAACTATGAAAACGCAGCGAAAATAAGCTGCGTAAAAGTGCAGGAAACGCAATGAAAATATACGTTTACAACAGCAACAACCGAAAATAAAATTACCTACACTACTAACAAGAACAACACTTGGCGCACGCAAAACATAAAAATAATGCAGCGACAGAATATAGAAAAGATAAAAATGTAAATAACGAAATGACTTTCAATTTCCTGCATTTCGCACGACGACGCGAACAAAATAAAGTCTGATTAAAAAAGGAGCAAAAAATAATCAGCTCAAGCGACCAAAAGAATAAGCGAGGAAAAGCGGCGGAAAAATTGCGAATAGTGAACGCACAGAAAAAAATATGCAGAAGGTTTGAGAACGCAACCAAAATAGTCGGGCAGAAGAAGTTGAGAAATCCTTTAAGAGCCACAAAACCGCGCTGGCCCGCACACAAACACAGCTTGCAGCGTGCTACCATGCCACCCAGCGGTGTGGCGAGCATGTACTAGTGCTGTATAACAACTAGCGCAACAACAATAATAACAATAACAAATATATGTAGAAGCAATAGCAGTAGCAGATAACAAAACGCTGACGCAAGCGGGACAAGGAGAAAAATTTAATGGCTGGCATACGCTGCAGTGCAATACAGACTACAAACACATGTACATATGTATGTATATACAAACACATAAATATACGCATACATAGCGAAACTACAGCGGTAACCACCACTGTAGTGTTGTAATGCAGAGGAAAATCACCAACATGTAATAAATAATAAACACCTTTTGAATTTTATTGCATTTACTGGCGCAACAACAACAAACATGCAGCCACAAAACGCAAAAAAAACAAAAAAAAAAAAAGAAAACAAAAACAAAGAAGAAACAAATAAGCTGAAACTAAGAAATGAAAGAAATCCGTGCGGCGTTGCTGTGTGTCAGCGACGTGCACAGCGCACCAATGCAACGGCGTCATGGGCGGAGCCTCCCGGCGGTGTGACGACGACTCGTGCTCCATTATTTTGCGCTTGCACTGAGAGCGGCGCACAGTATATCTTGCAAAATTTCGCTTAAAATGAAGCAAAACGCTGTAGGAGCAGAAGAGGCAGCAGCGGACAGTAGCAGCAATTGTTATGCGCATGTGCTCGAAAGCACCCAAAGCGAATAAGATGAAAATGTGGTGGCAAAAGCAAAAAAAAAACATGGCAAAGACTTTTCAAGCTATCTTTTTGCGACTTCCTGCAGCGAAAGCAGAGCGCGCTCAGCAAACAGGCACAAAAGAGCGAGCCCCCTTACCCCCTAACACAACCAATGCTAACATTACAACTGCCAGTCAACAAATGTTAGATTTTGTTGTTGTTTTACTGCGCTCTCTCAATTTATAAAAATAAATAAAGTGAAGGAAAAATGGTTACGCTCTCGCGCTACCACACGCCTATGCGCGCTCTCTGCAAGTAAAGTTCGCCTTTGTGTTTTAACGCATACTAAACAAATATGACAGACACAAAAGAGCACGCACACATACACACTTATATGTAAACACCAACAAATATTTCATGCTCCCTCACTGTGGCTGCGCGCTGCCTTTCCAATGTTTGCTCCATCGCAGGCGTGGTTTTCGCTATGAAACCAGTCAAAGAGATAGCAACAACATAACACTGCTGCCCACACACTCATACAGACGCAAGCAGCACAAATAAAAGAGTCTCCTCCACCAAACGGTTCGTTTTCCCCTGCGCACACTGATTGTTAGCAAAGCGCACCATGTCATTGTTGTTATTATTTTTGTACCGTTTCACAGTACACCGATTTTATTTGATTTTTACTTATTTGTGTGGGGAAATGCGCACCACAGTGGCGCTCAAAGTGCACTACATCCATTTTGCGTTTAGCTTTCGTCGTCTCGTCGGTCGATGGTGTAGAAAAAACGGTTATGTGTAGCCACAAAACGAAATATCGACTGAGAAATCTTTGACGAAATTCACGAATCCGTGCAATTGAATTGTATTTAAGAATTTAAGTTTTAAGGTCACATTATTGTTATTTTGACGTCGACGGCGGCGTGTCAGTCCGCCAGTCAGAGCGGCAGAAGAGTCAACGACAGCGCATTTTACACGCAACTGTAATGGCTTTTTTGGCATTCAGCACACTAAATGGACGTGCGGGCGAAATCGAATCGATTTTTGAAAACACACGAGTGTGCAAATTTAATTTTAGCTAAACTGGGAATTAAATATTTAGTGGAAAATTTAATACTACGCACCATATTATTTGTTTGCAGCTATGGATTAAGAAAATAACAGGCTAAATTTATATGGCCAATTATTGAAAGCAATCTTTATTAGGTACTTCTAAGTCTACAAATGATAATTGCGTAAAAATATTAGTGAATGACCAGTGGAAGCGAAAGGGTCGGCTTAGTAGTGAACATCTTTTGTTTTCAGTATTTCTTTAAGTTCTGCCCGGATTAACATCCCGGTCTTTGCTATCAAAAATTAAATGATTAAATGACCTTTCCGGACGCCACTGGACAGAAATATAAAATATCGTAGACAATGGTATTATTTCCATAAATTCTATTTAGGATGATCCTTGAATTTCAGAAATTAACAGCGAAATTGGTTTGCCAGCTCTTTATTGAATATCTCACTTCGTTGATGGTGGACTAACCTCAGATCTGCCGTTAACAATAACAAACCTATTTCAGTGTTTAAGAAAAAAAAAAAACAGTTCATATGAACTATTGGCGTTATACAACAAATTTAAATGACAAAGTCTTAGGTAATAAAAAGCTCAACAATTTTTGTGTCAACACTTTTTTTCGCAGAACCATAAAGTTCCTAAAAAATTTAAATTACAAATTATTTATTTTTTTCTTTATTTTTAGCTAAACAAAAAGTTTGTTCCTTTCCGATGTCCTGTAGTTTACGATCTGTTTTTTTTGATTTATAATATTTACTTTTTCGCCATATGTCGACTTAATATCGGAAACAAAATTTCAAAAATTATTGACCTGGTCCACTTTTTCAGTGTTGAACATGTAAAGTTTTTCAGGAAAACAGTTTTGGTGACCGACATTTGTATGTTCGTTAGTTCCCTATTTTTAAGGATTTTGCTGAAGCAGTAAACTATTGTGGTTTTTGCATTCATTCAGTTTTACCACTGTGAACGTGGATTAGAAAAATTTTCGTTAAACAATTAAAAATGTAAAAGTATGCCTTCTTTGACTTCTAAAATCAAATTGACTTAAGTTTTTAAATTCCAATGTTGAATATAAAAATTAATAGTTCGACAAGTCACAAAATTTCTCATGGCTTTGCAATAACAAAAATTAGAAGAATTTAACAACTTCTTGGATGTTGGAAGAGGAATTTACCATTAAATCAAGTTGTTGTAAGTTGAACAAGTCTGTAAATTTCAAACACAGCTAACGAAATCTCGTTTAAAAGCTCTTCAACTTGATTGAGTTTACTTCAAATCATAATTTGTACCACATAAGCCATGAATACGGATGAGAGGCAGCCCTCCAAAAGCTGGAATGTCTTTCCATAATACATACATATGTATGTATATCATAAGTGAATGAAAGAAAATTATTTTGAAGTAAAATGCACAAATGATTCTTATTTGGTATCAAATATGAACGGTTTTATTGAATAATAAAATTTGTAATAAACAGTTAAGCCGAATCTTACGCAGTAAGCAATACTATTAACTATTTCTAATTTGTTATCAAAAATTATCAAAATTCCTTCTGTCCTCTTTAAGCTCAACCAAAGTAAATCATAGAAAATTTTTGTTCTAAATTATATAAATTTCTTTCAACAAATCAATACTATAGTAACATTCAAAGCAAAAAAAGTGCACTTCTGAAGCACTAAACAGCTATCTGTTCGAAGTTATCTTTTCATACAACCAAATCTCTCATCGGTCCCATAAAATTATTGACATCATTTAAGCGCGTCAAGCAAATAGTTGATATTTATGTAAACAATGTGTCGCAATTGAGCAAACAGAAAAATAATTACGCGCATTAAGTGCCATCTACACTTGCCACCGCACACCGCACATCACTCGCCACTCACCACTCATCATTTGCCGCCGCACACACGCACTTGCGCTTGACTCACCGGCACCACATAACCGCCAGTGGGGACAGTCGACTAGAAACGGTAAATGTTATTTATGTATTTGTTTGTTTGCTTTGTTTTTGCATTTCAGATTAATTTATTTTGTTTCAGTTTCCTGCGAAGATTTGCAATATCCGCCAATAATGAGTGCAGTCAGCTAACTGTATGCCCCACCCCCGCCGACTCGGCATCCTGTCAAATATGCGATCCCTTGTGTATGCAACGTACTTTGCCGTTATGTCGCCAAAGTCGCCGTCGGTCAACTGATTAGTTTTCCACAGCCATTCAAGCCATTCAGCATTCATATCGCGCCACATCTATTATTATTATTTCTATTATTGTCACAACAAAGACAGGGTCTTGTGGGCCACAGTGGTGGTGGTGGTCGCTTGGCAAGGCGGTGGGGTAAGTACACGAGTATACTAGCGAGATAATGCTTTGTGTATTGGCATCGTTGCGTAACTTTCGCACGGCCGTTTTGTGGCAGCCACAAAACACTCAACACTTGCCACTTACTATGCACCCTTCACCACTTGCCGCCGCTGATGCAGCAGGATATGAAGGATAATTGAAATTTTAATAAATGTCAAACTATTAATAAGTGAACGGCAATGACCAACAGCAACAACAATAACAACAACAACACCAAAAAAGCTTTGTTCAAATGCCTGACAGTTATGTATTATTTGCTGCATTTAATTAGTGCGGAATCGGCAGTAGCATCAGCACAACTTTCGGCTCGCAGCCAGCCAGTATGGTAATGAAGTATTGAGGCATTGAAGTATTGAAATATGGCGATGTTGCGCTATCGAAGCGCTGAGGCTGCAAAATGTCCAACATGTTGTGATACAAGCGGAACGACAACAAAGAGATTTGACGCTAGATAGCCACAGCTAAAGCCAAAGCAGCGAAGCTAACACAAAATAACCAAAGCAACAACAACAATATGATAGTAATTGAAATTCATTCTGCATTATTGAATGAGTTGGGGAAACGCACACGGCGCGGCGTGTGGAAGATGGATTGATAAGCTCGTTGTCGGCTAATGTTTTCGATTTCCGGTCAACATCTCGATGCGGCTGTTCGAAGAGGATGTCCTTAAGCAAAAAGTTAATTTCGCCAAACCAAAACAAAAAATGATACTTACACGTGAGAAAAATTGATGTAAATTAATAAATTTCTGGAAACAGTATATTATTGTTGTCGATATTACAAAATAAAAAATTTAGATAGATAAAATATTGGCGATTAAAAAATGTGTGTTTTTAAATACTTTACTGTTTCATGCGAAATAAAATTCCATTCTTAGGTGAACACTTAGAAAATACAATTACCATATGTATCTTTCTTTTTATGAAAAACTTTTCAATAACTTGTACTGCTCTAGAGGATCCATTGGCAAAATATAAAGTCTCTCACCGAAAGTGATACTCTGCTCTATGGCACCATAGTCAAGCCTTCTATATTCTATGGAGTCTTTATGTTGAGGACAGCTCTTAGAAAAGACCGCGCTTGTGTCATGTGCCGTGTACTAAGGTCTACTCCAATCATAGCACTTAACGCCATCCTGCAGATATTGGAAAAGTTGTCAACAGACGCATGATTCTGGGTTCCTAAATGGGTCTAAAGACTAGTAAATCCTCACTCACCTTGACTTCATATCGGATCACTTGGATTATGGAGTCGCCAAACCGAACTCTGGTGGCTCCTTCTCTACCCCAGTGAGTTCTTTAAGGATGGGTCAAAGCTTTGATGAAACGTTGGTGGAGGGTCCACTGTCAGTAGCTCTCTATAAACTCCAGTTTCTAACTTCCTGACTATTGCAGTGTCTTCCAGGCCAAGGTTGCAACCATTAAAGTCTCGTATCCTTTTGTGTTCTACTAAATAGCTGGACTTTGCGGAAGCTTGGTCAGCGCTGGGCCACCATCGCTACATATCGCTAAAGCCTTTTGACCCAAAATCAATCGCAAGAGCGATCTCTAAGGCTAGTTTCTCCCTAGTTGTGAGGCGTTTAACGGACCATTGGCTTAGGAGTCATACTAGATGCTATCTTAAGAAGAAGCTGTATAAAAGAAGATGAGGTGGAAACAACTCAACACTTCCTTCCTGACTGTCCCGCTTTTGGGAAATTAAGACTTGAACACTTGGGGCGTATACCTTCAGACTTACCACCGAGAATGGAAATTAAACGTCTGTGCAAATTTGTATTGACTACTCAGAGTTTTGCTAATTTACAGTTCGAACACAACATTTCTTCTTTTCAATGACATCAGAAAGGACTACATATTGTAGTCCACTTGCGATCTTTGATCAGCCATCTAATCTAACCTAACCTATCAATACTTTTCGATAGTGTGCATAATGGTGAACTCTGCAGGCGTTCCAACGGCAGTCGGGCCTACATAATGGGAACGTAACCAGAATTTTATCTGGCCAGAGGCTGCGGATTCGACTGTATTCGTAGATATTTTTGAAGAATGGTTTCAGTCACTCTAACAAAAGCGCGAACATGAAGCCTGCAAGCCAAATATTTCGAATTTAAACATTTCGGCTGCTGAGAAGACTAGAGATCGTTCATTCCTCTAAACTTATCATATTGTAGTATAAAAAATATCATGTGGCGTTAAGATTGTGTTTAGATAGTGTCTATCTGGGCTATTTTACGTTCATGTTCAAGTAGGTATATCGGGGTGTCCGTTATTTTTCAAGCGCTCTATGAAGTTTCAGTTTTATCCCAAAAAATAGGATCTTATCTAAAAAGCTCTTTATTTTAAAATTAAACCCTGCTTAACTCATATTCCTGATTTTGAAATCACTGTTTAATTCGCGGCTCGCTGTCTTCTGCATAATGGGTGCGCTCCAACCAATACGCGACATTGCAGTGGCAAGCTCTGCAGCTTTGAATTCTCCTCAACTACATATCTTCGGCCATAGCTCAGTATGCATGGAGTTGGTGGACAAAATAATTCCCAACCTCACGCTCTATTTGGGAGAGAAGATTCAAGTTAATTACACTATAGGAGGATGGATGGCACAGAACAATGCGACAGTCCTGCATATACACAGACGAATCAAAAATGGTAATGGAAGGAACGCCGGAATATATTGCTCCGGTCTGGATCTCAGGTGACGCTTAAAACTACCGGAATACTGCAGTATCTCCGCAAAGACTTTGCGTTTAGGAAAGCAGCAGTTTTTGGAACAATAATTACATAAAATGTACATTCCACCTATTGCCTGTGGGAAGGAGACAACAGGTGGAAGCATCTTGTAAAATTCAGAACGTGACGTCCAGTTACAGTCCTGTTTTGCTCTGCTCTGTTCAGTTCAGTTCCGCTGAGTTCACATAGAATCGAGGAGACAATACGCATTTTTAAGAACAGAAATAAATTGTATTTTTTATTCTAATTCTAATCTCACATCGAGAGATGCTGAAACCATTCCTATGCTTCTCTCCAGCATTAACTAGAGCTTGTCATACTAAAGATATTTGGGAGCTTCACAGTTCAAGGGACTAAACGGTGTAACAAATTAGGTATCAAATCGCCCTTAAGATTCCAAAAAAATTTTAAATACTTCAGTTCGAATTAAACTGAACCTAAACGCGACATCACTGAGGACCAATGGGTCTATGTATGGAGTAACAGTCGGCCAGTACAACAATTTATAAGGTATTTGGAAGTCTAATAAACATTCAATTAGCTGTATGGCTCAGAGACAAATGATATTCAATCGAGAAGAGAGCCAAATTTTGAACTTTTTACAGAGTTAATGAAACCTATTCATATGAAAAAATTCATAAAACATATGTAAGACTTATAATCAGCCCGAGGAAACAACACTGCAAAAATAATTAAAGATAACATATGGTTGTTGTAAATTAAGGTAAACAAACTATATATTTTTCAATTGTATACTTTTTTAGACTAATTATAAATTCAAAACGGATAAAGCAATAGATATTATGATCCAAGCTGTACTAGCGAATGCACTACCCCAAAAAGTACTACCTACTCCTTGAAAGTTTCATAGTATAATAAAGGGTGATTTTTTAAGAGCTTGATAACTTTTTTTTAAAAAAAAACGCATAAAATTTGCAAAATCTCATCGGTTCTTTATTTGAAACGTTAGATTGGTTCATGACATTTACTTTTTGAAGATAATTTCTTTTAAATGTTGACCGCGGCTGCGTCTTAGGTGGTCCATTCGGAAAGTCCAATTTTGGGCAACTTTTTCGAGCATTTCGGCCGGAATAGCCCGAATTTCTTCGGAAATGTTGTCTTCCAAAGCTGGAATAGTTGCTGGCTTATTTCTGTAGACTTTAGACTTGACGTAGCCCCACAAAAAATAGTCTAAAGGCGTTAAATCGCATGATCTTGGTGGCCAACTTACGGGTCCATTTCTTGAGATGAATTGTTGTCCGAAGTTTTCCCTCAAAATGGCCATAGAATCGCGAGCTGTGTGGCATGTAGCGCCATCTTGTTGAAACCACATGTCAACCAAGTTCAGTTCTTCATTTTTGGCAACAAAAAGTTTGTTAGCATCGAACGATAGCGAGCGGCCATTCACCGTAACGTTGCGTCCAACAGCATCTTTGAAAAAATACGGTCCAATGATTCCACCAGCGTACAAAACCACACCAAACAGTACATTTTTCGGGATGCATGGGCAGTTCTTGAACGGCTTCTGGTTGCTCTTCACCCCAAATGCGGCAATTTTGCTTATTTACGTAGCCCATTCAACCAGAAATGAGCCTCATCGCTGACAAAATTTTTTCAGAAAAAAAAAAAAAACCGAACACTGATTTTGGTAATAAAATTCAATGATT
Organism: Bactrocera dorsalis; assembly: GCF_023373825.1. Taxonomy (NCBI): domain Eukaryota; kingdom Metazoa; phylum Arthropoda; class Insecta; order Diptera; family Tephritidae; genus Bactrocera; species Bactrocera dorsalis. The sequence continues at coordinate 40,553,902 of NC_064307.1, forward strand.
TGCAAGCGTTGCTCGTTAGTAAGTCTATTCATGATGAAATGTCAAAGCATACTGAGCATCTTTCTCTTTGACACCATGTCTGAAATCCCACGTGATCTGTCAAATACTAATGCATGAAAATCCTAACCTCAAAAAAATCACCCGTTACTTGTAATGTAACCAAAATATTTGTAAAATTGTACTGTAGTTTATTAAAAAACATATATACATATGTATATAGATATTAAAAAACTTCAAATTTTTTTCACAGTGTAGATTACGGCCCAGCGCTGATAGCATGCAACGCCGCAATTTCCGCACCGCTCTGCTTTAGCCAATTTTTGTTTGGGCTGTTAATTAATTTACAAACGTTCCGAATGACATGCTCCAATATCGCTGCGCTTGGTTGGCATTGTTGTCGTTGTTGTCTCGGTTAAGCCATATGCGCGGCCAATTTTTCGCCGAACCTTGACAGCAGTTTGTGTAGCGTCCAAGAGGATTTGTTTGGTGCGCTATTCTTCAGCACCGCAAACTCACTTTGTCATCGTCTTTTCGACATGCGCATTTTATTGTTGTTGTTGTAGCTGCAATACATACATGTGTACATGTGTTTGTTTAGTAGCGTGCTGGCGAACACTTTGGCGCTACACTTGCCAATTTGGCGCAGAAAAAGCGATTTTAATGCGATTATGCAAGTGTCCAACGAGACTAGCGACTCACTGCCAGTCAGCTGGTCACAGCTGTACACTCATCTACGAGGGTAGTACAATAAATATTTAAAATATGGAAAAATAGCATTTTTCTCAAAATAATCTCTTTTTAGTTCGTTGCACTTGGTTCTGGATGCAAAGAAATGCTAACCTTTTTAACCACACTGAAAAACATGTTTTCTGGTAGTGGCCGTGATCGTCTGGTGAGAATCCTACGTTGTGTTTTTTCTTTTGTTTTGCAATCCGGATTGGAATCGGCCTAATAATTCGTCACGGTGATCCATTGACACTTTTGCCCTTCTCCACGCTATCAGTGGAGATCATACCTTTTTAATGCCATAAAACGTTTGGTCCACAACTGATCGCAGGAGATCTAGTGATGTCTTTGTCCTTAGTAAGGCATTCCTCTTCATAATTGTGGAGCTTTTAACAGGTCACTGCATTGGCGTCCATGTTGTAAGGTTTGGAATCTTACCAGCCGCCATTTGCAGATGCTGTATAGCAGAAAATGATATGGAGACAACTCAACACTTCCTTCTTGACTGCTCTGCGTTTGGGAGGTCAAGACTTAAACACTTGGAAGCGCATATCTTCAGGCATCCCACCGGGAGTTCAACTTTGTATTGGCTACTAAGCGTTTTGCTAATCTATAAGTCCGAACCCAGGAGTTCATCTTTGCTATGGCCTCACATAGGACTGCATATATGTATCAGTCCACTAGCGATCGTCGATCAGCAATCTATCCTAACAACATAAAACGATGGCCATCATCTTTTCATTTGATAGGACAGTCTTCGGCTTCTCGGACACAGGTTCTCTTAGCTATGTAAGTCCCCTGTTATAGCTGTTCCTTTGTCTCTAATGTGTACCAATGGATCCATATTTCGTCGATGATCACGAAACGACACAGAAACTGCTTCGAATTGCCCATAAATAGCGTATGACGCAGTGTAGCTGTCTCTGGGTTGCATGTGGTATCCGAAGTGAGCAAACACGGCACCAATCGGGCTGACAATGACAAATATTTTATACGTTATATGACCCATGTGGTTCTTTAGATGGCTTATATCTCGCACACGTGCAATCGGTGAACTGTCTATAGGTGATCGAGGACTTTTGTCACTTTTTCCTCCATGGTGGCCTTTTACGCGCCATTTGATGTGAGCTCTTCTAAAAACGGCATGCGAGGATGCCATAACTCTGTTAACCAATTTTTAATAGTCACCATCGAAGGAGAAGAGTCATCGTATTCATTTTCCGAGCATCCTTTGCTTTCACTGCGCGGCTTCCCTTCCAAAAAATAAGAATCGTATCACCAATCGATATTACTTTGTTACTTTTTTAAATCCGCGGACATGATCTTCGCCTTATATGGTCAAAACAAACCTACGAATCCGATTCGGCTACGCGACAGCAAATTTTTCTATCAATAGCGGTGCTTTCGTGTGATTATTGGTCCTTATCGAACTGCCCTCATATATGTACGTATGTATGTGTGTGCGAAGATGTTTGTGCGCTGTTGCGCCTAAAAACACAGACAAAAGTCAATTAGAAAGATTTATGCACTCGGCGACATGGACAACTCGGTGAGCCGGGATTTGGCGCAAATTCGATTTGAAGCTTGTTTCCTCTCGCTCTCACTTTGTTCTTGTTGCTGCGATACATTGTTACTTTGCTGCCAGCTTTGATGACACGTACAAAACTTACTTTTCTATATAAATTTATTACCGTTGTATACAAATGTGCGGCACTAATAAAGACATTTAAACCCTTTCAATGTGCCGTGCAACACATTGCTCGTGTTCAATTCGTTATGCCACGCAACATCAACGGCTTACAACAAAATATCGTACACTTACATAACACATACTCACTCATTGTTGTTGGTAATTTAAAAACATTTCATTTAACACTTTACATACCCCTTTCCAAGCCAGTTTAAAGTGGCACACTTGCAATGGTCTGCATGTTGCGGCGTATACGCGCTTTCTACGGCGTGTACTATGTGCCACAAGCGGAGTGTAAAAGTGAAAGGGGTTTTTGTTATTATTGTTGGCCCAAGTTGGAATTGACTTGCTTTTAACACTTTTGCTAAACGCAAAGAAACCCACCCCCTCGTTGGTTGTCAATTGAGTGACTGGCGCACTTGCTACACATTGTGCAACATGGTAGCTAGACTGCCGAAATGCCTGTAAAGGGGTGTGTGTGTGCATGTTTTTGTCGAAAATTTTCAAATGCGTTTATATACATACATACATACATATATGGAACTTGTAGCCACAGCGTGCCACCGTCTCAATCCTTTCTTTTCAGCACTTGCCACACGTGACGGCAACACGGCAGCCGACACACACTTTGAACGCGTTTTTTAGTAAAAGTCGCTTGTCTGCTGCGCGACTCAAAGCGATTGTTGCAACTTCATATACACAAGCAACAACTTTTAAAGTAAATCTTTCCATCCATTTACATATGCACATATGTGTTTGTATATGCGTGTGCATGTTATTTTGTGAGAATGTAAAATCATATCTGCCGCATGTATTTTTCGTGTAACATTTGCGACAAATTGTCATGTACGACACGTTGACACTTTGCTCTTTAACCTGCTCCACAAAAGCACGCGCACAATGCAATTGGTTAGTATGCATGTGTGTGTGAATTTTCTTAAAATTTGTCAATTCATTTGTTACGTCACACAATCGAAATTAGTTTCGACATTTTTGCATTTAGAAAAGCTTACACATGGCAAAATGGAGAGTTGGTGGCATGCGTCATATGTACATATAGTACAATATTATGATTCTCCATTTATGCATACGGAAAGAGTAAATTTTTTTTTAGTTGCGAATAAATAATAATTACACTCGCTCAAAAATTCTTCCAGACAATTTATGCTTTAACAAAAACAATAAAAAATTAAATTAAAAGTCGCTGAAGCCTTAAAACTCTGTTTTTTTCAATAAAGGGTTTTAAATAAAACAAAAAATTTTTGTGATATCAATGAAATTCTTTATTCCTGTGAAAGTACATTCGATACCATTCTATAGAATTCATTTTTTTTTGCATGGCAACCAAAAACACGCTTGCAGAAGTCCAGACACCGAACCCTATTTTCGACGGTTTTCAAGCATAAATCGGCCGATCGGCAATTTCACATTCGATATTCGTAACAAGTTCATCAATCGTCATTGTCTTGTTGACATAGACCGTAGACTTGACGTAGTCCCACAGCAAATAGTCTAACCGCGTCAAATCACACAATCGGGAGGGCCAATTGACAGGGCCATTTCGGGAGATCACACGTTCACCAAATTTGGTTTTCAATAAATCGATTCTGTCATTGGCTGTGTTGCTTGTATCACCGCCCTGTTAGAACCACATATTGTCCAAGTCCATATCATCCAATTCGAGCCAAAAATATTCGTTTATCATTTAGCTGTAGCGATTCCCATTCACAATAACGTGCCGGTCTTGATCATCATGGAAGAAGTACGCCGGCGGTCCATAAACCGCAACAAACCGTAATTTTTTTCGGAACGCAATAGAGTACGTGTGGATTGCTGCCTGACCAATAACGCATATTTTGCTTATTGACGAAGCAATTCAGCCAGCAATGAGCCTCATAGCTGAAGACGATTTTTCGATGAAAATCCGCATCATTTTCAAGGTATTGCTTAGTCCAATTCACAAGCATACGACGATTCTGGCAGTCATGCCGCTTCAGTTCTTGCTTCAATTTAATCTTATAAGTATGTATGTAAGGCAAGATCTTTCTGAAAAATTCGCCATAACGACCTCACAGAGATGCCAAACGCTTGAGAACAACGTGTGAGAGACTGATTTGGGTCTTCCACAATTGATGCGCACCAATATTCTCTACACTATGGGCTCTCCCTTGTCTCACTGGCATGGAAACACTTTGTACTGTGCCTGTGGATTTTTTCCACTAGATGCTCAATTGTGGATCTCAGATCGATTATGACGACCATAAATTGGACGTAGCGCTCTTAAAGTTAAGGTCATTTGTCAATTTCGGTTATTAATTTCGACTCGTTATTGGATCGTATAAAAATCGGGAAAAATATGAGGTCCTTTGCTGTTCCTATCGCTCCTATCGTAACGTCGTTTGAAAAAACCAGTCACCTTTAACAGGTGCATTTTTTATGGCATGAGAGGGCATAAAGTCATCTTTATTTTAAGGTGCTCATACAAATTTATTTCTTTTCTGCCATAAATTGCTTTCTTAACCTGTCTAGAATACGGTAGCAAAGTGAATTTTAAAAATTCGAAGTCATTTAAAAGATGCTGTAGTAAGAAGAAGGAGCTGTTCGGCTGTTGTTTAGAGGAACTTGAATTTTTAAACACGTTTTTCTCAAAAATGTGCTTTTAAAATTTTCCTTCATCGTATTTCTAAAAAAGCTTGAATGAGTGACTTGGGAACACACAGCACATATAGACGCATGGAAGCATATATTATCAATAAAAAAGTTCGATTTTTTATGGAAAAAAACACACACACTAAATTCGCAATTTTTTTTCATTTGTCTACCAAAAATCCAAAATTTGGAATTTATGTGGCATATGATAATAAAATTAAAGTTCTATCTCTTTTTTGGTCAAAAAAAGCAATCATTAAAAACCCTTAAAAAACAGGCGGCCACATAGATGACCTTAATTTTTGTCGATCAATTTCAATATAGCATAGTGGTCTAATCTGAACAATTTGTTTGGATATTGTAGCGTTGTCTAGGCAATATTGCAATATGTGCTAACTTTTGTAAATATATTTTGTCAAACAATTTTCCTACAAAAACTTGACTTTCATCTACCTGTTTGAATGGTAGCTGTAGCAGATATTAGGAGCTTTTAAAGGTATATTTTTTTACACAAAAAAGGATTAAATTCCTTATGAAACAAGAAAAAAGTTCACTCAAATATATAATAATTTTAAAAAAATTATTGTAAATGAAACAGAATTTTAGGTTGGTAAATTTAAAGAAAGAAATGTTACTGTTACTTTTTTTTATGAAAATATCAAGGTTAGAATATATAAATAGTTATGTTGTAGTTCTGTAAAAAGCAAAAGTATAAAAATCTATTTAATGAAATATTTTGACATTTATTTATTATATGAAGTTTTGTATATGTATATATATTTATTTAAATCAATAACAGCATGCAACCGTGGAACAGCACACACTTAGCAGCTGAATTGTACACAATAATAGGTATTAACTAGCGAAAACATCGAATTCCCATCAACGAATTTCGGGCAAAAAAAATGCATACAACCAAAATTTGTATTTAAAATGTATGACACAGCCACACTCCCAAAGAAACACGCACACACACAAACGAAACATTTGTTAACCCCATCAGTCGCACCGTAACACCACAAACCCCTTGTGTGAGCTCCATGCGGGTCTACTATTTTAACGAATTCACTTCGTTACGCCTTTGCCTCCACAGGAAAAGTTCAGCAAGCGCAGCGGCAGAACACAGCGAGGGTGTGAGTGGGGCGTTTGCAGCAGGCACTGAGTGTTAAGAGGTCCTTGGAATACATACTTGTAAAATCCTTGGTTAGCTGTTGTGCCATTTCGCCCGCTACTGCGAGCGCCGCATGCCTGCTGTCGGCAACTTTGTTGGCAATGCTTCGTTCGCTTTCGTGTGTAGTGTGTTTTCTTGCAGCCGAGCTTTTTGTTGTGCGGTCGCGTTTGGGAATGTTCAAATATGTGGAACGGAAACGGAAGTCGACGTAAGAAGGTTGCCGTTGCAAGTGTGTATGTGTGTGAGTATATGAATTATCAGACACACACACACTAATAGATGCATAGAGACGAACACTGGTGCACATCAGCGTAACGAAAATTGCAAAATTTTAAACAAAACGGGGTTTCAGCATTGCATTTTCATAGCCTTGCGCCGGAGCTGTTGTTTGGCTCTTATGGGCATTGTTGTTGTTCTCGTGTAACATGTACATTTATACATTGTTATTTCTTATGCCGTTACTCCATTGCAGTGTTGGCATTTTCCAATGGAAATTTGTTGGTCGTAGCGGCATTTGGCGCAATAAAACAGCGTGAATACTTAGCTCTATGGGAAATACATACTTTGTATTGTCGTCGGTGTGGGGGCAACGGGCACAAACGATTTCATTCTATCAATGTTGCATAGTTGAAAATGTGTATTGCAATTTTGTTGCCACCTTTTCAATCACTAGTTTGAGTTTATAGTGCTTGTAGGTAAGTTCGTGTGTACACATTTATAAATATTAGGGTGAACCAAAAGAAAAATTTATTTATTTTTCCTTAGGCGCAGTGAATATATCGTTCCAAACGACAAAAAAATCCGCCAAAGTTTCATCTCATAATATTAACGGGTGATTCAAGTAGAGGTACATTTTTCAATAGCTTTTTTTGGCATGAGTCGTGTCAAGCTGTAATGTAATTTTGGTTCAGTATTGTTTGGCATTTTATCATGGAAAGACTTATGTCTAAATTATTTACAAAGCGTTCAACTCTATTACAAAAATTCACGTTCTTTAAAGAATGTGTTTCGAGACTTACTATATGGTCAACATATTCGGCCCACTGAGTGTAATATTCGCAACATCACCACCCATCTTGAGACCCACCAATCATTATTTGATATTTTTTGACCGAATAGACCACTTCCAGTACGCAGTGAAGAAAATATAGCAAGCGTAGGAGAGTGTATACGAAACCCTGGATAGTCGATCCGACGTCGTTGGCAGCAACACGTACTGACGTATGGAACATTATTGGCGCATTATCGTCAGATCTTAAATTGAAAGCGCACAAAATACAGCTTGTGCAAGAACTGTAGCCACTCGACCTTCCCAAA